>NW_011967140.1:653354-706940 GCF_000949405.1 Vollenhovia emeryi
GTATCTTCCGATTTTGACTATGAGGCGTGAGAAAATTATGGAGAGACAAACTAAAGGCCGCGAGCAGAAAAGGAGAAATAAAGAACCGCGCAGATGCAAATGATCGTTCCACATAATTGCAATTTACATCTGGAATTTCTATATAATCTTCCTCCTGTGCGACTGCGACTCGGCGGGCGCCGCAGAGGGGAGCAAACACTAGCTGTCTTTATACGATCACGCGTAACGCGGTTACTCGGTTCGCGCCTTCGCTCGGCTTTTTGCGATCTCTCGAAAAGAAACGCGATCTCGCGCTCTTTCTTTTTCTCTATCGTCGGGCATAAATGCATGCCCGATGGGGCGACACGGCAGCGCAGCGCGTCCGATGAAAAGAAATATTCATGAGCGAATACAAGAAGCCGCGTTCCGAGAGTCGCGCGAGCGTCTCGAGATCCTCAGATATCACACGCGCGAGAAGATACGGACAATCGACGTCAATCGTGGCACATCTTCATCCGCCGTGCGCGTTTCAATAACGTCAATAACGGTAGAGACTACAGCCTGTACTTACAGTTGTTACATGAACTTCATATCGAAAAGGTGCATCAGGCGAGACACTAAGAATGAAGTTTCACACGCCGTGGAACGGTCTACTCACGTTTTAGAGTACGACTGAAAATGCTTAGATGATTCTAAAAAGCGGGACGTGAAGCTTGACACAGTAAAGGAATTTTACAAGTTTTATGGAATATTAGACGCGCGATGAATTACTAGATTTTACGTTACAAAATGAATTGTATTTCAACAAAGATATTAAAGAGAATGTTTCAATAATCGTAGAGACAACTCGAGTCGAAATTTCGGTACTATTTTGACACTTTTAAGGATGATTTACACCTACTTAGCGGATCTATACACCTACATAGACCAGCAACAGCCTACTTTGATGACATATTTTTTTACTCCTCCCTTGAATCTTTAATTCTAAAACTTTACTCTAACTCCTATTTAAAAGGACCTGCTTTAATGCTAAATTGGCAAAAGTAGAAATTTCCGACACCATCAGTTTTAAAGTAGGAGTAAATTTTGTACTTGCAGTTCGGCCTCTTTTACTGTCTTAGGTTCTACTACTGTATAATAGAATTAAAGGTTCAAACACAGGGCCAAAATTTCGACTCGGAAAGTTATCAGTTATGTACTTTATCAAACACGAGTGGATAAGCTATGAAAAACTAGATCAAAACTCTGGCTCGTGTAAAAATATAAGAATAAATGGATTAATATTCACATAGTATATTTTATTTTATTAAATAAATTAGATCGCGGACGACAACGCGTCAAGTAATTCGCGATACCTGTCGACTGGTCGAGTTTCACCGAATGAATGATAACGCGGCGACTTTGTCGTAAACACAACGCCGCAGCAACGAACCAAAGCCCAAGAACTTTAAGTTATCATCTTGAAATATTTAATTTAACTTCGTAAAATAAAATCACGCCGAGTATTCGTTGCAACTCAATGAATGATTTGTTACATCCTACGCTTTGTTTTGCCAATTAATCATCTAATAACGATTCTGTCTGATTGACAGTGTTTCGGAATAAAAATATAGTAATTACTTGAATTTTATTTTTAATTGTCGAATTTATCTCTGATTGATACAACAAATTTAAATTGATTGATTGTACAATAAATGTACGTAATTAATATCAAAATTTTCATTCTCACAAGCTAAACGCAAATTATTTCTTTTTTCATTCAATCATGATTTGAGTTTATTACTCAATTGTTAAAAATGGCCAATCTATGATTTTAAGAATAGTTTTCTTCGCGCTGAATAATTTTAATGCTTCAAAACTCTATTAGATTTCTCCTCACGTTTCTCGCGGAAAAGATCATTCTCTTTTTGAATATCCGGAAAAATGTCACAAACAGCTTCTCTCGAGAACCAAATTAATCGCGAGAAACGAAGCTCAGACCGTGTCGAGACAAACTCCATCTGAGTTCCTCAATTAAATCGCAGCTGCAAAAATGATGTAACAAATATCAAATTGACTCCCAAGATGTTTTCATTAAACCGTGTCGCATCTCAAGGTTGGTTTCAGTCGAGTTCTTCAGCAGAAACGTGACTATAAATACGGGCGTTAAGCGAATCGCGGACGATCGAGACGCGAGTGCGAAGAACGAGAGACTTTCGAATGCAAGGCGGCCGCGCGGCTCGCAGACCTCAATGAAATTAACAAATTATACCCCTAATACTGAATAGTAATATAACGTGCGCGAGGTGTCCGTGTCCTTTTAGATCGAGCAGATTTCGCACTGTGCACGAACTCTCTCGACCGGTCCGCGCGAGGAGAGGCGAGGCGAGGCGAGGCGAGGCGAGGCGAGGCGAGGCGAGGCGAGCCGGCGCGCGGCCGTCCTCGCTTTCGCTTTTCTTTGGCAACGCACGTGATTCCATACGAGCTATATGTACGTTCGTTTACCGGCACCTACCACAACGTTACATCGAGACATACGGCCTCTAAAAATAGGCGCGGGACACAAACGCGCCGGCCTATCGCGCCGCGCGATCTATCGCTTGATTAGCGCGCACGCTAATCGCGTCGCGCCGCTCAAGCGTCGACCTCACGGTTACGAAATGAACGCAGCCGCTCGTCGTCCACGGAATTCGACCATTTCCTAGGCCGATATCACATTTGTCGCGCGACAAATTTTTCAAGCGTGTCGATTGGCTGCAGGGCAGATAATCTCTCAAGAAGAAAGACTCGAAAACTTTTCTACTCAGCAGCCAATCGACATGCCCGACAAATTTGTCGCACGACAAATATGGAGGAAAGGCCTTTGTTATGAGATAGCACGTTTTCAACACCCAAATTCAATCGCAAATCTGTTTTTGCAACGATTATACAGTTCAAAAATGAATTTTCCACTAAACGGATTTCGCTCCAAGGGCAATAAAAATTCACGGTGGAATCAACTGATGACGCCTGTTAATTTAACCGATACTATCCCGTATTAGGATCCTATCTCGTAATAGGGGACTTTCCTCTAATATTAGCCTCAGTCGCGATTGAAGGGAGAAGACGGGGGGGACACTTTTCTCGAGGCTGCAGAGCGGAAGGCGTATGAAATATCACCTCGTTAGAACCGGGAAATCGTCAGAGTTCATCGACACTCTAATAGTCAACCTGTCAAGTTTTATGACACAGGCCACTGGCCGGCGAGATACCAAGTGCAACGGACCGGCGAGCGTTTTGCCGCGGCGCGCGGCGTAAAACGCCTCCACGGGGGATTTGCCTCGCTATGGTGGGCATCATCGGCGCGTCTCGGCGCGACGACGCAAATTGGGCGGAAGAAAGGCTCGATTGCGAAACGGGGCGCGTTACCGCCGACGGGGCGGCGACGTGACAGCTCGAAAAGAGAATCGCGAGGCCGACGGCTGAATCCTACAGAGTTATCCGCCGCGTTTCTCCTCGCAATTAGAGAAACGCAACCCTCGCGCGTCGCAACGAAAGTCGTCCGTCTCGAGCTGTCGCTCGCCGAGAGGGACAGCTCTAAATGCGACTTTCGACGTTTCCCGTCTGACGTGGCGTTCCGTCCGCGCGCCGCGCATTGAGACGCGGAAACAATGATACCGTGCCGGTGAAAACGTCGTGGAAAAAGCTCCCCTGCCCGCTTCCGCTCCGCGCCGCGGCGAGTGACCGAGTAGCCGTTTCCAACACGACGAAAGTACTGCCGCGCCCAGTAGAATCAACGTTATTCCGTTAGTCCAACGGTACGCGCATGAGTACACAAATGCAGAATACTTTCGACATGACGCCAGCCGTGTCGCGACAACGTATCGGCGCGGCCGATTTTAATGAGCGCTCGCTACCGCGCGAGCGTTAATCGCAAACGGCGAAGATGGCGGCGCGGAAAATAATTTTTCGCAGAAAAGGCGAATTACTCAGCACTTTGGAGCAGGGTTGGTAAAATTCTACATTTTTGGGGGAGGGGGGGGGATAAAGTCCACGCCAGTGGTAAAAACCGGCAAAAACTGGTCTTCTCTTATTAAAAACGATAAGATAAGTAGAAAACTTTTAGAAAGCACTGCAAAAAAGTATTGTTTTTCGCATAAACTAAAAATTAATATGAAATTTAGCATCTCCGAAGTTCTCGCTTTAAAAATATCTATTAATTTCAATAAAGTTTTTTTAATTAAAAAACTTATATTGCTTTCTTTTTAAAATAGTAATTAATATGATTTAGTATTTAAAACAAACATCTTTTTTCATAAAGACTATGAGAAAAAGACTAATATCTATATAAATATTTAATTAAGTATTAGTCATTTTTATAATGTTTGCCAATTTATTCCATTGGATAAAGTCCGGGACGATAAAAGCTGGAATTTACTACGGTTTTCTCTACCCCCTGGATTTTTCCAGCCAACCCTGCTTTGGAGAGACTCGTACTCCAGTGTCCAAAAATCACATCCAATGCAGGTACAGTTGAAGCTATTCAGTTCCAGACCCGCTCGAAGGCGGCCTGAATTTTTCGACGCTACGATAAAATTATGAGAAAGCGTACTTCTCGAACGCTCTTCGTGTATTTCACTTTCTATCGAGGGCTTCATGGCTGACTGGCGCATCGTGTAAGTCCGATGGACACGTTACAGCGGATTGCGACGGGCGGTTTCCATCATGCTGACATTGCAGCCGCTTCATTTGCATTATATACAAACCGTGCTATAAATACTAAACGCCGGAAAACAAGCTGGGAAGGAACTGGCGATTGTTTCAACGAGGCGGCGACGACTTCAAGTTTTACAAAATTCAGGAAACGTTCAGAAATCAATCGTCGTCTTGGCGGAAGTTAAGCTTTAAACTTAGGGAAAAAAAACGCTAAACTTGCCCCCCCCTCCCGTGTAATTTCACGTGGTTTTCAACAAAATCTAAAGTTGAAGCCGAAACTTAACTGCTGAAATACATGATGCGGGAAACTGAAAGAATGTGACGAGCGTGACAATGATGCTTCCGTAAATTCGATCTTCGTGGTGGAAAGATCGACTCAGAAATGTCCGCGGTCGAAAAGGAGCGCGCGACTTCCGGGGCTCCCCGGGATACCAAACGGACGTAAAACGCGCAGCGTGTACGCTTGCGAGCGGCGCATAAATTTACGACGCTGCGAATTCGCTACTGGCAAACTCGACGCAAACACCGCGGAATTGTCACTTCGTGTAGCACAATTAATAGGTCCGTCATTTTTTTCGTATTGCCTCGGTCCCATCCGCCATTATTTGGGTCAAGCCAATGAGAGAAAAGTTGTACGTGTGCACTGAGAAACATTTCCATCGGACAAGCCAATGAAATAGTGTTTCCGAGGGTTTATTTTTCCGATTAAATTACGTATATATCCGATGAAATGCAGCTACCGGTGAAATTTAATCGACGAACCGATTATATTGTTCATCGGATATACAATTTAATCAAATATATCCGTTTGTTATTATGTAATTGGATTCTCCGATTATATTTAATCGGATATTTTTCTCAGTGTGGTAGTATAGCTTCGATGAATACGTGCACACACATACGTCGCTAGATCGCTGACCAAAGCAATGTCGGAATACCAACGTGATCGGGACCGCAAAGAACAAGGGGCCGACAGAGAGTGGACCTACTAGTTATACCATAGTGACATTTGTTTCGTGTTGCGTCGATCCCTTCTGCGCATCCGCCATTATTTTGGTCAATGAGAGAAAAGTTGTATGCGTGGTAGTGTAGCTTTGACGAGTACGTATACACACATACACACGCCGCTGGATTGTTGACCAAAGCAATGGCGGAATACCACGTGACATCGGGACCGCAAAGATCAAAGAAGCCAACAGAGAGTGGACCTACTAGTTATACTGTGCTTCGTGACGCCCGGTCGATTCGAAAGGCGAACCACGCTCGTTTGGGACACGCTCGTCTATTGCGATCGCTAACTCAGGGGGGATCGCGCTTATCGTCACGTCCGGCAAAGGTTGCGCCTTACTTACCTGGAAGTGCAAGATAATGGTCCATATCAGGCCGAGTGTGAGCTTCGGGTTACCATCCACGATATCCTCCGCCCGGATGTTGACAAGCTTGATCTTCTTGTACCGTAAAAAGTCGAGGGCCATCTGCACGTTCTGCAGCATGTGAAAGCGCATACGGCCCCTCTCCCGCGGCTGGAAAACGCGATCGGTTTGTCGTTAATTACGTACGATATCGGGGACAATCGTCGCCGCTTCATCCAATTGTCGTACCCGGAGACCCAACCCTAGAAACTCGATGACTCGATACTTTGTTCCCGACGAAGTAATTAGCTTGAATTGACGAGGCGCCCACGCAAAAAAAAAGCAGATACGCGGATAAAACTCAACGGTCTAAATTGAGCTCGTCTAAGGGCCAGTTTCACAGACGTCGGTTAACTTTAAGCTTAGCTTACTTCATTTTTGTCTCTTTCTAACTGTTAGTTTAGAAAGAGACAAGCGTGAGCTATGAACTTAGATTAAAGTTAAACGACGTGTGGTGAAACCGGGCCTAAGGGCCAGTTCCACAAACGTCGGTTAACTGTTAACCAGAGTTAAGAAACGACTCCCTATCTTTTTATCTAAGGAGAGACAGAGAATCAATTAACCTTCGATTAGCGGTTAACCGACGTTTGTGAAACTGGCCCTAACACCGTTTAAGGAGAAAACACGCGACCGCGCTCTTACACTTTTAATATCTTTTTTTAGCTTCAGGAATTGGAAGAAGATACAAAGTTAAACCAAGATTAAAGTTAATCCGCATTGATAGAAACGGGCATAAGGGCCAGTTCCACAAACGTCGGTTAACTCTTAACCAGAGTTCAGTCGACTCCCTATCATTTTCTACCTTATTATCTAAGAAGAGAATCAATTAACCTGAGGTTGGCGGTCAACCGACGTTTGTGAAACTGGCCCTAACACCTTTTAAGGAAAAAAAACACGCGACCGCGCTCAGACACTTTTAATACCTTTCGCCGGTAATAATGGAGAGTAAATTTAGAAAGATCTCGCTGCGAGAGCATCACGAGAAGCAAGTACTCACAAGGTGCTCGCCGGAGAGCACTTCCAGCAAGGAGATGAGATTGTGGCCGTCGCGTAGATCCTCGAACAGGTCCCCGACATGTCTGCTCGCCTGCAACAAAGTCCAAAAGGGGCGAGTTAATTGCCGCTTTTCACATTCGGGCCGAGTACACATCTGGCGGCGCGGCAGAAAAAAAAGACACATCAAAACGACTGACGCAGGAGAAAAAGAAACCACCGAGAACCAAGTAGGAAAATAAGAGTGCGTGAGGGCATAGTCCATCGGCGATGTACTCAAGCGATTACCATGAATAGAAAATGAAGTGAAAAAAAACCCGCAAGAATGCCGAGTTACGCATAATGTAAACAGCGAAAGCGTAGGATGTAATAGCCGTGGATGGGAGTCAAATGTGCACAGGTATCGGCGGAATTACAGCTGCTGTTTGCGCGTGACGTAATAAAAATATGCCACACTCGCGGATTGTTTCTTGCTGCTCCGATGCTCGTACGCGCAATTTCGGTTCGTGACCGAACGAGAGAGGCAAGGGCGGTAATTAAACGGGTACAATGTCAAAAATCATCGGGATGCCTGAAATCGTTGCTCGTTTGCCGCGTGCCGACGTCCGAATCCGATTACGCGTAAACGCATGCTAATTTGCAGACCGGTTTTAAAAACACACATCAAGCTCGGCGCATTCGTTACCATATCGGTCGACCAATGGTCAACTCGAGCATGCATCGCGGATACGTCATCTCGCGCAGGTGTTAGTCAGACAATGACGCGTTAATAACACGGAGGAACAACTCGTTACAAGGGGAGGCCACCTCGCGCGATAACGGGCGACGATACGCCGCATTGCTCGCACTCGTAATTTCCTTAAATTCGTGACGTCGCGGGAGCGCAGGGTCTACAGCGTACAAAAAAAAAAAGAAAGAAACGATAAATCATGCATGTCGCCGCGGCCGATAACGAACGAGAGCTATGAACTTACGGTGGGGGAACAGCATGGTTGGTTGTTCACAAGGACGCACACGTGTAGGCACGTGTAAGTCTGAAAAAGATAGCGATGAGAACCCGTCACCGTGGATTAGTAAAGGGAGCTCGCGTGGGCGCGCGGGCGGATAACGACTTTCTCGTGGCTCGAGGACAATCATTTTTAGGGGGGTTCGAGCAGCTGGCGCGATCGAATCCCCCTAATGTGATATCAAAAAGAACGCCCTCCCCCTCCTCCCCCCAGATTCGTCACTTCCGTGCCGAATATTTCCGGTTAAAAATACGTAAGATTGACGTACTTTGGGCTGCTGAAAGTAAATGTCGCGGTGCAATGAAATTGCGCCAGAGTTTCTACTTGTGTGCGCAGCCTTTAAAATAGGAATTATCCGCCCCTGCGCGCGCGAGCGTGTGCACTCGCGTGCGTCGCACACGCATGCACTCTCGCGTGCGTCGCGTGTCCTGCACACAGCCAGGTGAGTAAATGTCAAGCGATTGACAGAACAGCCGTGTGATCCGCCTCCCATCCGCCTTTCGCAACCGTGACTAATTGCAACAAGTCGCGTCTACGCGAGTCTTAAAGGATGATTTCGACGCGTTCCATTTAACGACATTGCGACACTCGTTTCCTTTCTATCGTCGTGTGAATGGGATTAATGGCGGTACGCCCGTTTATCGAAAGAGTCCACGACTATATCGCGCGTGTCGTAAAGTCCGTAAACATTGACACGATTCGGCCGTGAACGTCGCGATGCGTGCGCCATAAAAATACGTTATAAAAATGGCAATCAAGCGGTGGCTCTAAAGTTCCACGGAGAAAAATCTGTCTGCTCCAATATACGTATTTTCTAATTAAAAAATTTTAACTACAGTAGAAACTTTACGAAATCACTTATGTAAATGTTCAACTGTTATATAATAATTTCAAGTATCGTATACAGCCTCAACTATTCGTATTTGTTATTACGTTTTATTAACTGCACTGAGACAAGCTCTTCCGAACGTAGTTCGCAAACGCTTCCTACCTCCGTTAGATTAATTCGTTAATAACAATCTGCAACAATTGCGTTACTGTAATTCTCTTACGTTAAGCCGCGTGATAACAAACCGTGACGGACAACCGTTCGCCAACTGTCGGCAAACTCCGTTTACTTAGAAATAATAAACAGCTAACTTCGGCAGTTTTAAGGTTCTATAACTGGAAGTACTTCCGCGCAAACTTCTTTCATCTTAATCAGTAAAACACATTCCCGAACTTTGCCAGACCCATCAGGAATTACGTCTCGCGTAACGAATGCGCGATATATAACACGGGTTTACATTTAACTTACAAAATTATTGTTGAAAAAAAAAGAGTAAGAATGCAAGACATATTAAGGGAGCTATTACAGTCACTATCTTTGCGTGATAAAATATCTTCTGACGCTTAAATTAGCTGTCGTAGACCTCGTAATGAGTGTTCAATTGCCTTGCACAATATGATTGATTGCGAGCGTCTCGTCACATCGACTGTGATTAGTCACTTGGCGCGGCGAGACCGTCGAAATCCCTCGCATTCTGAAGTCACGAGCGAAGGGTCGGATATGCGGTAAAGGGCAGGACGGGAACATTACTGCCGGTATGTCTTGTTCTGTCGCGTGACGCGACTCCGTAATTCCTGACGTGCCGTTTCGGCATGAACGCCACTTTGTCATAGAGGCACTAGAGAGGCACGGGAGAATAAGAATAACAGATGGGACACGTAACGGTACGAATGAATGTTTTTACGACGGTAATGAAAGTAATTACACCGGCCGTTGCGAACTGCGTTCGTAATTAATATGCGCGTTAAGAAAAGCCTTTAAGAGGAATGCGCGAGCGCATTCGAGGACTGACACATCGTCGCTATTATCATTGCGGTAACGATCCTCATTATTTCAAATCTGTCGCTTATAACCAGAACAATTAATGTCATTCGCGCAGCGTTTATTTTATAACCGGACCACGTAACGCTTCATAAATAGTCCGCAGTGAGTGTCGCAATGCACAGGCTGCATCTTTAGTTTCCCATATCCTAAAAGGAGTAGTGATACATACCTTGACGTATTTCCAGTGCTGCAGGAAACACAAAAAAGCGAGAAATCGATGTAGTTGCAGTAATGATTTACATATAATTAATTCAATCGCGTGGGAGGACACGGGGCGTTGGGCACAGCAATTCACTCTTGGTCTTATCGTCGACGGTAACGTGTAATTATCGTAATTATTGTTACGATAAGAATGTGGATTGTGGATGCGTTCGTTGAAATGACATTTTGTTTTCAGATAATATACATTTTGCGCGGAAAAATTTTTCATCGGCTTCGTTATTACAGATCGTTAGGCCACGTTCGCCATTCCGGCCTCGGCTCGCGCAGATCGTCCACTTCCGGTATACGTGATTCCGCGAACACGGTACAAAGTCCTGGCAGCGCGAAGCAACGAAATTGCTATCTACGGAGAGCGATTCGCACAACTTGCCGCGTTTTGACCAGAATACGGTAGAGAACAACTGAAGAACAGTTAAAGGCTTTGTTCCTCGAGGAAGTATCCGTAATAATATGAATTTTTCGGAAGAAATATAAAGCGTACACTCAAGTCTACAAGTCCACAAGGATGTTAAGTAATTTATTGTGCAATTTAAAAATAATTATAGACTAGAATCGTTAAATAGATATGACGAGACTCTGCCTCTTTTATTCATTAACCGAAACGTAGAATTACTTATAGCGAATTCGATTGTTTGCACCAGTGCGCACTGAGTGCGCACTAAGGCCTGTCAATTTTTATATTTAACTTTGCCTTAAATACACGTTCAAAGAGTATTTAGCCGTATATAAACTGATCCGTATTTTTGGCTAAATTGACCGTAAACAAGCCTTAGCGTGCACTCAGTGCGCGCTAGTGCGAGCGACCGAAATCGCTATTAATTTTATGGGTAACAATGTATTTTAACATCCGGAAATTTTCAATTTAAAGATTCTATTATTGAAACAACACGACGGGCAGCGACGCGTAGAAAAAGCGACGAATGCAAATGGGGCGCCAGTGGTATCGCGGTTACGTAAGCGCCGCGGATTCGTACTGTGAATCAAAGGCATGCCCGATCGAGAGGAACGCTAAAAACAGCTGTAAAAGGCTCTCTCCTCTCCCTTGGACGCGTTCCTCCCTTTAGGGGGGCTCGCTCGTGCCTGCGGACGGCTGTCGCGGCGGCGGCGCCCCGAACAAGTTAGGCGCTGCTCCACCTGCCCTACAGCCCCACCTCTGCCACCCGGGCGGGAGGTGGTAAATCGGGAACGCGGCACTCTCGAAGAGGGTTTCCGAATAAGGTCAGGCTCGCAAGACCAAACGTGGGCGCGCGAAACCGACCGGCCGTGGGTCGATACTGGTAACCGGTAATCGCGCAACGCGTAAATATCGTCGTTATTTTTACGATACTCCCCTGTGTCGCGAAATTGGCCATTTCGAGGTTTCGAGATGCCAATGAATTCAGCCTCCCAAACTCCGCGGGATCTCTCGAGAGCGCCAAACGTTCTTTTAACTTGCAGATTTTTGCTCGATCTAAAATCGATCTTCTCTCGGCGAACGTGCCGGGGCGCCATTGGCTTCAACCAGGGTTGGCGGGAAAAATCCAGGGGGTGGAAAAAACATGGTAAATTCCAGTTTTTACCGTCCCGGACTATATCCAATGGAATAAATTGGCAAAAATTATAAAAACTAATACTCAATTAAAATGTACTTATATTAGTTATTTTTGTAGTCTTCATGAGAAAAGATGTTCGTTTTAAATACTAAATCATAGATATTAATCACTATTTTAAAAAGAAACCAATATAATAAGTTTTTAATTTAAAAGAAATTGTTTTATTGAAATTAATACATATTTTTAAAACGAGAACTTCGGAGATACTAAATTTTATATTAATTTTTAGTTTATACGGCAAACAATACTAGAAGACCAGTTTTGGCCGGTTTTTACCACTGGCACGGACTTTTTCCAAAAAATGTGGAATCTTGCCAACTCTGGCTTCAACGGTTAGCGAACGTAATTGTCGGCGACCGCGCGTTGCTGTGCAAAAAAATGTTTTCAGCTGAACTCGCGTGTCGCGAGGGCGAAGCTCGAACGAATGATCCGCGAGGGCGAAAATAGCTGTTGACGAACGTGTTGCAGTGCGAAACTTTTTCAACCGAACTCGCGTGTCGCGAACGCGTAAGTGTGCGATACCTTGACCCTGCAGTCGTATTCGTTGCACCGAGAGAGGCCGCCCGCACCCGATCGCACGTATTAACAATAGAACGTTATGTCGAGTTACGAAGGTGCACGTGATACACGAGCCAGCGTGGAAGGCCGCGATCATTAAAACGCCATTCACACGGAGCGTGCTTGATGCGCGCAGGTATTATACTTTGCCGCAATAATACCTGCGTTCAACGAGATCACGAGACGTTTCGACGAGAATAAAAGACGCCCGCTATATCATTGCGACAACCTCGACTGTCAATTTCGGCTAAGATCCATTTCCAAATTTGTATTGATGGAAAATACACGAAACGCTTCAAGATATTTTTTAAAATCCTTTTACATAAGCGAACAATCATTCGCGAAAATGTTCTTTTCCGAATAATCTCTCGAGAGTTGTTAATATTCGAGCCGACAAACCAGAAATGAAAAAATGTCGGCGATTCTTCGCTTCTGGGACTGGAACAATATTTTCCAAGTGCTCACGGGTGAAAATTTTTCTTCCGGAAAATTGACATTGTCTCAAGAGTTCAGATAATTCCTCAAGTGTTTGAAAAAGAACATAACTCAAATCGAGTCTGTCGGAAATTCGTAACCAATTTAATGCAATTAAAAAAAACCTAAAGTACAGTCGGATGTCCACTTTTTATATTCCAATCGTCGAAGCTCTGTTCAATTTATCAAGTGTTCCAAAGTCTTTCGGACAAATGTCAGGATTCCCTCGGTATCGAAATTCTGAAAGCGGGCTGCCGACTTGAGAGATGATCCCGTTTTATTCGCGACTGACGAAAGAAGCGCGCAGCGAGAGTGAGGCGAGGAATGAGAAACGGTGGGCAGGAAACGGCACGACAGAACGATGCCAGCTTACGATAATTATACGTCGACGGGACAACTCCACCCGTATACGGCCGTGATTCGAACCATTCCCGGAGCCGCCGACCCGGTCTGCCTCGCGGCTCGACTCAACTCGAGTCGACTCTCGGTGCGGCTCCGCCGTGACGGATGAATCATTGTCTGTATTAAGTCCTGACTGACATACGCGCGGTGCATACCGCCGGACGAAAGCGGCCACGGTTTCTTCGTGTCATGATTTTCTCTCACTTAAGTGTAATTGACGAGTTAATTGAATATTTATGCATATACGTGGATGCGCGCGCAAACAGCCCTCGCGCGGATGGCGGAAATGTCTGCGAGCGTATCTGCTTAATACAATTGAGCAGGTTTTAATTAGCATTAAAGCCCGCTTAAAAAGCTCGAAGGCTTGATAGCTCGGTGCCGAACGCGATTATCTCAATCTTCTACCATCTTCCCCGATAGAAAATGCCAAGGAATAGCAATAATTACGAAATATCTTGCGTAATCTGATTAATATAATCTCGCTCATATAAAATGACCCGCTTGCCAATTATTTCAACAATTCAGCCGACAAAGTGTCCGCCGTTGAGCTATTAAATCTTATCGGTAAACTTGCAACGTGGCAATTGATGCGATCGTCTACGTAACGGTGTCTTCTCTGTCGGCTTTATCCGCGATCGATCGATCGATTTAAGAGGCATTTAGCAAGAACCTCACATTTAACAATGATTCATAAGTACGGCCGACGTGGCGCGAAATAACGCGATAATAAGATACGTCATACATACTTTATCACCACGTGGGAAAACGATCTGCCTCGGCGCGTCGCCGAAAGCGCCGATGTTCACGGGTTTCTCAGGATTGTATTCGCGGTATGCAAATATTCGCCGCAAAATCCCGACTGCAATGGCTGTCAAACGCGAGCGCGCGGTCCCTCACGGCGGAGAATTTCCAGCCGCGTGGCCATAGCTCGCGGTTACTCACGCTCGCTAAAGACCTGCAACGGACGGACGAGCGGTCCCTTATCGAGAAACGTTTGACCGCGTTCTTATCCCGGACATAGTACGACGCGGTAGCATGCCGGGAATCAAAGCTCATCGGTATTTTTGCCATTCGCGATCGGTATCTGGGCTCTCTCGCCACTCAACGATAATCCTTATCAGCGACCGGCGGTATCTTTGCTTCGCGACCGCGCGAGAGCGAAGACTCGAGACAGAAAAATAGACCCGCGTGTTTACGTCACGTTTCTTTCTTCTCCGCGTGGCACGCGGCCACAGACTTCTATGTACTAGAGGCTGGCCATAAGAGACTGCGTTTCCACCGAGGGTCAGAGTCGGGTCAGAATCGGGTTGGGGTGAGCGGTGGAAACACCAAACTCGAACCTGAATCTGAACCCTACCTTATAAAATTTTAATGTCAATGAGGTTCGATGGACCAAATGAGGTTCGGTGGAAACGACAAGGGTCTTATTAGGTTCCTGTAGTGTTGCCAACAGGTTAAATAGTAATAAGTAGCTTTTTGATTAACCTCGATTCTGTTCTACCTTAAAATTTTATAAGATAGGGTTCAGGTTTGAATTTGGTGTTTCCACCGAAGCGCTCACCCCAATCCGATTCTGATCCAACTCTAGCCCGACTCTGACCCTCGGTGGAAACGTAAGTCACTGTTCGTCAAATTCCTGCTAGTGAGAGAGAAACATAGGCTATCTCACTCGCAGGAATTTGACGAACTCTTATGACCAGTCTTTGATTACAGGGTCTCTACTATATACTAGGTGCTACCATAGTATAACTAGTATGCCCGCTCTGTCATTTATTTTGTTTTGCGTCGATCATTTTTTTTGTGAAGCCAATGAGACGGATGTTGTACATATGGTAGTGTGAAATTGGTGTAACAGTGTGACAGAATTTTATACCAAAAACATGGCGGAATACCACGTGATCGAAACCGAAAAGATCAAAGGACCGACAGAGAGTGGGCATACTAGTTAGCAGTCTAGTAGTATATAGAAATCTGTGCACGCGGCGCGGCGGCGGGACACGTCGGTGACATTTTCCGGCCGGTCGTTTTTGGGAACCGCGTCGTGTCATCGGAATTCGTCGATCTTTCCCTCGATCGCGCGTCGCCCACGTGTCGCGGCTCCGGGGGCCCCGCTGCCTTCTATAGTCGTACACGCTCCTCGCTACGCGTGCGAGCGACAAGGCACTTTCGACCCACGTGCGTGCCACATACGCAACACGGGGGCCGCGATATCGGGACCGTAATTGCGCAACGAGAGTTTGCTTATTTTTACGGGGCGATTCGCGCTCGCACACGCGAACGCCTACCTGCGTCGGGCGTTAAAAGCGGGGAGCGCGCGCGAGAAGGCGACGAGCCTGGGCCCCCGATCCTTTCGAAAGTTCGGAGGGACGACAAAACGGGACGTCGGGCCCCGTGGCGAGAACTCCGCGGAACTCGCGGCGTCGTGCCCCCCATATTCGCGAACCTCGATTGCCGCGCGCTACTAACGCATTTCCTACTTCCAGCGATTTTAACGCTCTCGCGACGCGCCGCGCGAGAGCCATTGTTCGCCTCGGCTCGACGGCGCGCTCGCCAGCGCATTATGCCGCTGTCTTTCGTGCAATTTCGCAGATTTATGCGCTTCGCCCGAGTACTCGACGACGTTATAAATTCGTCTTCTTCGATCGAGTAGAAATAATTCGAATAGAAATAAATTTTCTCTCGCGCCGTCGCCTCCTCGCGCCGAGATCGCGATTTACGCGAGTCGTAAATCCTTCGGCGCGGGACAATTTACCGCTTTGTGCGTGAAATGACAATACGCATTGCTCCGTGAGTAATTTCACCAAGTTGCACGGACGAGCGCATGAACGAGACGCGCCATTGCGCGTCGTCACGCGCAATTTTGAGACTTGTTTACCGAAAGGATGGGTGTCAAGTTGTAATGATAAGACCAAGATTTTTTTTTCAAAGGCCCAACAACCCCCAAATTCATAGCTAAGCGGGAGTTTGTCAATCTAGGACCGTATCTTCTCTCAATCTCCTACAGTCGTCGCGCGGAGTGTTTAAAATAAATATAATTTCCAAGATAAGATGCGTCTTCTTGTATTCTACGTACCCGAAGACCTAATTGAACGAGAAAAATGTTTGCATTCTCTCGATGTGATAAAATATAAATTGATATTGGAGTGTCTCAAAATTCGACTCGTATTGTGAAAAATTGCGCGACGACTGAAGGGCTAATTACGGATTCTGAAAGGACACAGGTTGATTTGGAACACCATCTACTGAGAAAGGTACAGTGACCTTCTCGTTCCAACTGCTCGTTAAAATTATCAAATATTAAAGTTGTTTGACATTCATAATCGTCTTCAAATGTCTCCTCTATCCACTCCGGATTCCTCTGCCTATTCGCATTTCGCCGACAGTGGATACGCCCCGGGTCGAGTATTTGGTCCCGGAATGGGCCTCAATTATTCTATTGTCTTCATTTGGACCTCGGAGTCAGTTTCAGACTTCAATTTAGGCTCAGATGAGTAAAAAATGGTGTTTAGCCTCATTCTAACCCTCAAAGAGAATGTAATAAAATGTTTCACCCTCTTTGAAACCTCTTAGGTCGAAGAGGATCTATCGAACCTCTGTTGATTACACTCGCATTGGCCTCTTTACCGCTAAAAGGGAAATAGCGACTCTTTTCAGGTCTGAAGTAAAAAAATTCAATATATTTTCTCCGACGTAAAACCTTATTTTCGGCCTCATTGCTCTCAATTAGAAAATTATACGAGGCTAAACTGAGGGCAAAATATTCGACTCGGGACGTCGTCGGGCTAATTAAGACGACGGCGTGAGTCGCGAGACTCGCCGCGCATCGAGAAAACGCCGCGGTGACGATGTAAAACTAACGCGAGAATTCGAGAAGCAGTCTCACCTTTTTCAAATGCTTGTTCACCCACTTCGTGAAGGTCTTCTTCTGTATAGCGTCCCGTTCGTCTGCGAACACACAAACAGAGCAGAGACGTTAGAAACGACGGGATTTCCCTCGGCGGCCGCCGCCGCGTTACGAGAAGGTGCGACGCACGGCAACGTAATAATGCATTACGCGCACCTGCATTGGTAGCCGGTATAAATATAAAATGCCCCTCGTAACATTAGCGTAATTGACAAACGATTCGCGTCCATATTCCATTATCATAATTGCCACTACATTTATGCAACGAGCGCAGCCTTGCCCGATGCCGCGCGATAGTGCGTGCACTATAAACAGAGCGTGTACTATAGACGGCACATGTCGTCTATTGTCATCACGACACGGCGACGATATAGATTACCGTGACAATTGAATTTCGCAATTCGTCGCACTGATACGTAGGTACGGCTGTTACATTACCGTATCGCGGCGACGTAACGTTATGCATACGGGCTCTAAGCGTGACAGCGAGAGCGTCATGACGCAACCCGCCGCCTGGAAATGGGTCTTTAAGGATGGTCGAGGTCAGTATAACGAAACCAAAGTCGCAGGCAACCGGATCAGGTCAAGTTGGATGAGGTCAAGCAGGTAGACAGGTAGATAGGTAGGCGCGAGCGAGCGAGCGAGCGGACGGAAGGTCGGCCGGCTTGGCAAGCTCCGCTCGATCGGCCTGGCATGCGAGGCGCAAAAATCCGGACAATGGACCGCGCGAATAAAACCCAAGCCCACTTTACTCGAGTCGTAACACCGAATGGAACTCTGCCTCTTATATCGAGTCGTAAATAGAATTACGAAAGGGGGCTTGGAGCTACCAAAACAATCTCGTATCAATCGGATGTTGAACACGCATCTTCGACTCGCCGAGACTTTCCGTTTTGTCACCAACGTGACGCAACGGCCGGGGCCGCAAGGACGTCAACGTCAAGTCCCGGGGTTTCTCGTGAATTAACGACGTATTTTTGTAACACAATCACGGCCGTTGAAGCATGAATAAGTAATTTTAAGTAACATCTTTGAAATCACGGCGGATGGGCGATTCGTATTCGGCGATTGCGCTCGAGATGACGAAACGCATACGAATTAACCGTTGCCTAGATGCAATAATAAAGACACGTGTACACAATTAGAGCACTAATTCCAAGGGCTCGCCGTTCTGTCGTGTCGAATTGGAGAGGGGAGGGGCACAAAGTACATCGCGTGAGACTTAATTAGACTTGGATGCGCAAATCATTTATCGGCGTATCGACCGTAATTGCGGGGAATTAGCGCAGAAATTTACCGGCACTCGCAATTTACGATCCCCGCCATGATTTATAACGCGCACTTGGCACCCCATCATCGTACCCCGTGAAAAGTTAACGCCACTCGAGCGACGGTATCGTCGACCGGCACGTTTAAAAAGGTCGACAAGCCGGCGGTAAGTGCCGATACCAACCAGACGATGCAAAATAAGAGGTAAAGAAAGAGTTATACCCGGGAACACGTCTCCAGATTTAGAAATATCTCGAGTGGCCTGCCCTGTGAACGATCACATCTTCCGAGTGCGCCTGACGCTCTCGTGAGAGAATCGCTCGATCAAATATTTTAACGAACGCGTTCAACGACTCCTGCGTGAAAGTTAACGCGAAAGAGAACGCGACGATAATTACTGTACGAGTGATACATTTGGGAAAATACTTACAGTGAAATCTACACAAGTGTAGATTACAGCTGCGTTACGTAAGGTGCACGGCGGCCCTGATTTCGGAGAATTTTTTCGAGCCAGAGATCTCGCGTGACAAGTATGCGTCGGAAACTCCGCTCAGCAGATACGCGGAAAGTTCATTAATGCCTTGTACCCACGCACGTGCGCGTGGCTTAACGAACTTTACGAACTTTGCGGTTTACGCTAAATCGGACATTCCATTCTACTCTGCGAACCGAGCATTTGTTCTTCGTAGATTATCTCGTTGTTGGGCCCAACTTTGGCCCAGTTTCAGCACCTTGCCAACAATTCGAAACTAGCGTACGAAATAACGGCGACTTGGGCGGTAATTAACGAGCAATATGCAAAGAATCCCGCAATTCGCGACCTGATTTTTTATGACAAATTTTCTTGTCGATTCAAAGTTGATCTTTCTTCAATTCGAAACTTAGATAAAAGAGTTTGCTGTTTTACTGCATTTTCTTGTCTATTATTATGCACGCACCATATTTTACTTATCTTTTCTGAAAAGATGGTAATGTAGAAAATTATTATACGTGTATCAATCAAGAAATAATTCGTCTAAAATAAAAACAGGAAGTACAAAAAGGAATTCTCGATTTTTGTTCTCACTTGTGTAGTCCACTACTGTTACTTATTACAGTAATCAATTTATATTTCCAACGCACGCTACTTGGCTAATCCTTTTAACGTTTTACGCTTAATTGACATAGTTGAAGACAGGATTGATTGAGAGATGATCTAATCTGTTACAACTCGTGGAACAAGTTTCCACGTAATCAATCAGTTAAATCAGCCATGTTAGTAAGAGTAAATACAGTTACGATCTTTTCAGCTATTCGTAGAATTAAGGTCCCGGTAAAAAAATTTCACGATCGTGACTGGTCGAATTATCGGACGGGGCCGCACGGATCGCATACGAAACGCAAGGGGGAGATGTCAATTCCTCCACGTTCCCAACCGACATCCCACCCAGGGAAGAGTTCGACTCGCGAAGGGTGGGCTTTCTCTCACTCTGACAGCCGTGCGACCTATTGCCGATCGCGAGCCGACGTAATTCCGGAGAATTCCAATTCCCAATGCCATAACTGCGGAGATAGCTTCGCGTGAATTGTCAGTCGTTAATTGGCATGACCTTAGGGGCTCGTCAATCCACGCCAATCAATTTCGCGATCAAATCTTAAAACTTAATCGTGATTGACCCGAAGTTTATGACCCAAAGTGACGAAATTGCTATTCGGTTAAAGTGATCCGTAGAAATAAACGACGGGCGCGTTTTGTTTTTTAAATCGTCTACACAGTAGATTGATTGCCACAATTAATAATTCAATCCACGCGTACATTTTAGTTACGTAATTACGAGTTTTAGCATAACAAGACTTACTTTCTCGATAGTAAACATCAATTACTCGCAATAGAAATTAAATACATATTCAGTATATATATTTTCTGGCTTGCAAATGTTCGAGTACAAGGCGCGCCGGCAGGAGAAGAGAGGGCATGAACTAATCCCGAAGAAATGCGCATACATTGACGTATGCGCATTTCTTCAGTAAGTCCTCGTTAACGGCTACGAATGCTGGAACGTGGAAGCTCTGAGAACAGTGGCTGACATTGCGGGGGCTAGAGATAAACGTCAATGAATGTATTCATCGGTATTTACTATTTTCGGAAGTTCTCGGCGGCAATTTAAGCGATACCCTCTCTGGCATGTAAAATGGTGCCAGATAACATTGTCCACTTATCAAATTATCGACGGGTCCGAGAACGGTGGATCGTCGAGAATACTTAGATGACAAAGTTTTTCGTTCACAATTCCGACATTGCCGTGATTTCAGCCACAGTGCTTTCCAAAACTATAAGATTTACATACTTTTCAAAGAAAAAGGCATTTTCATTTAAGAGTGCAATTTTCTGTATCCCATTAATTTGCGAACGAGAATTATTTTAGGACAGTGAGCTTATTGTCGCGCTGTTTGAATTTTTAATCATCACTGGCGACTGTAAGTGACATTTTTCCTTCGAGAATTATTTTCTTCCAACCACGACTTATTAAAGTTTCAGTGCTTCTGCCAGCTGATTGCGTTGCTCCATTTCGT
Source organism: Vollenhovia emeryi (assembly GCF_000949405.1). Lineage (NCBI taxonomy): Eukaryota > Metazoa > Arthropoda > Insecta > Hymenoptera > Formicidae > Vollenhovia > Vollenhovia emeryi. The sequence continues at coordinate 674,267 of NW_011967140.1, forward strand.
ACGCACGCGAATCAAACGTTCGAAGGTACCTCTGTAAAAGCTACGATAGAGAATCTCACGGCCGTGATCGACATCTCGGGCTAATATACTTGGCGGACGCGGGCGGTAGTTTACGCTTTCATTGTTAATCGCCGCGCTCGAGTTCCACGGCTCGCTCGCGCAAAAGGAGATCGTAGCGCGCGGACGAGAAGACTCTCGATTTCACAATGACGCGTCCTTCGCTCCATCGGCTCCGTCAAAAGAAGCCGAGGAGACGTAGGCGCGAGGACGCGGGATACGCGAGAGCAGCAACGTCGGCAACGACGACGTAACGGCCGCGTCACGGGCTGGATTACTCTCTGCCGGACGCGATGCCGGTAATTACGATTAAATTAGCGATCAATCCCGCGCGCGGCGAACGACACGGCGCTGACGTCATTCGTACGAGCCTTCCGGCCGTTTACTTCTGCGCCGAGTGAAAAGCGGCTACAACTGGGCGTATGCGAGTCGCAATGCGCAATCCGAGTGGGCAGAGATTATGAAAAGCGGCAGCCATTGTTTATTGTTTGTCCACTTGGCGCAATTGTAAAATAGTGGGCCGCGGACGGCACCGCGCGCGGATCCGCCGAGTTCTGAAATTTTTCCCCGATGGCGAGGAACGGAGGCTGAGAGGCCAACTCCTGTAGTCTCGAGCGGACAAACGATAAAAAAGAGAACCGCTACTTTTCGCTATCCTTCCACTTTACGTTATGTGTGCGCAGACGATAGTTTGGCTATTCCGCGCGCAGACTAACACTCGACGCGCCGCGAAAAAGGTGAGGCGAGGAAAGCGGCACTCACTCAGCTCAAACATTTATCAAACAAACGTCGCGAGCGCAACTCAAACCTTTTAGACGCGTAATCGCGCGTGTTACAAGCGGCCGATGAAACTTAATCGCCAAGTTAGTGAAAACCAACATCACATCGTGTGAGAGTAAATTTGCAATCCGCAAACTGCAAGCAAACGCATCCGCACATTTGGAGACGTCACACGGTTGGAAATATTTATGGTATCTTCACGTACAAGCGCGGTTGGACCGTAATTACTGTAACGCAAATTGTATATTAATTTTACAGTCAGCTCGGAGAAAGACTGATGTGTTTATGCGTTTGATTTATCATATCGTAAATTGATATATTTTACGTTTTCTGCCGACAAAGGTATCATCATGAATATTCACTTCAATAGCCAGCTTTGAATTATAGCCGTTTGTAAGGACCGTTCCATAATTATATAGCCGTTTTTCAAGTATCCGCTCTTAAACCGGGCGAGAATGTCGAAATTAGCATGTTACGAAGGTCATCGCGTGCTTGGAATAAAAGTTCCGACGATTTAATCCCAAAGACGTTAATTTCGCGCGAGGAGAACGTCCCTCGTTCCGGATTTATACAAAATCGGTAGGCAGATAAGTAGCAAACTGCTTGCTTACTCAATCAAAAACTAAAAGGAGTGAAACTAAACGGGGTACAAACAGAATCACAAAAAGAGACAATAAGGAGGGGAGAGTAAAAACAAGTGTGAGCTTTCACGAAAAATCTTCCAGCATCCGCATGCCAACTCTCTCTCTCTTTCTCTGCGTCTCTCTCTCTTTCTCTCCACCTACCGTGCGCCTCAATGAACATCGCCCAGCAGCCCCAGAAAGCCTGGGTGTTGCCGGCACGGTGCTCCCCAATCTCGCCATTGCATCCCGGAGCCGCCTCCGGGAACCCGTTCGCATTCTGACCTTTGAATTTGGAGAGCGACTCCTCGTAACCGTGCTGGGAGCGTTGCTCGCGCTGATGCTCGGCGACGGTGTCCGCCGGGTCGAAGCCGAGCCGCTCCTTGTAGTAGGCCTGGGTCGACATCCTGTCCTTCTCCGGGCCCCGGGCCGTCCCAGCGAAGAGGAGGGTGCAGGTTTCAACGTTCATGCCCGGCTCACGCGCGAACTATCATGACACACTTCACGACACGAGAACGCGGAACCCGGCACACACCGTTCTCCGCCGCCCTGACAACAGCCGGCGGCGGCGCTCGATTAGTTCGCTTATTCCGCCTTTAAATCGCCTTCGCCATTCGTTCGCAAACCCGTGGAAATCGCGCTCTATCTTTCGAGGCGCACTCGAGAACGCGCTCTCGTTCGTTGAATCCCCCGGGGTAGATCCTCGCTCACATTTTCGCAAATTTCCTCTCTCGGGCTCTCTTTTCAGTTCGATCGTTCGTTCGTTCGGCGCTCTCGCGGGTTCCTCCTCCCGTTTTTATCGCCGTTCGACAGCGCGGCGGAATGCCACGACGGCGGGTATCCGCCGATTATCCGTCGTGTTGTTTACCACGACGTGCACCAGCTTCGGCTGGAACGCGATCGGTTTTCTCGGACCCTCCCGCCGTTCGGGGAATCGGCCAAGGATTCCCTCGCCTTCGGATTCCGATCTGCCGCGGCGGCGTATGCAAATGCGAGTCGTCGCTTTGTACCGCCCCGGCCTCCTCGTTAGGATATGGCACTTAGTGAATTCTCGAAAAACGCCCGACCCGTCGTCGCGCTCCTGTCAGTGACGACACGAAGATGGAAAACCTGTACAACGATAGTGCGCAATGCGCGAGTGAGATATACGAATGTCAAGAGAAGTCTGATAAGTCGTTGTTAAAAGTGAAACGCGGCCGGAGAAAACCGACGATTGTAAGACTAAGAGAATTTCACTTTTCAAAAATTCATCCAAAACTCGCACCAGCTACCAATCAGTTTTAATTACGGGATAGGCATTTAACGTAGTATTCAATTTAAATTTATGCGAGAGAAGTAGCACGAATTGGCATGCCGGCCATCGAGTCGCGACTGCGGGAATTGTAGGAGAGCAGTGGGAACAAAGAGGAGCGACGAGGTGAGAATAAAATTACGATCGATCGACATATCCGTGTTAGATTAGAAATCAGCAGCCTTGATGGCGCGCCTAAGTAAGGAACCTGAAAACTCGATCGGGTTACGCCTGGCCACCCGGTACCACTAATCCACACGCGTCCATCAAATTTGTAATCGATCGCCCGATATATTAGGCTAACGACTAAGATAGGACAAGCGCAACGAAATGTGATGGACTTGTGACTCCTTTTATCTAATCGAATGTTTCGCAATCTCTTTCCATCTACAAAATTCGTACAAGCAGCAAATTTCAATCCAACACTTTTTTTTACAAATAAATCGCGGAATCGACGAACGAGACTGGTAGCAGATTTGACGGACAGGTTTGATGCCCGAAGAACACTGCACGATACGTTACTCGCTTGACAGATCTCTCGCCGATCTCTTCACTCGGGTGGGAAAAAATGAACTCAAACCGTGGGGTGCAAACCGGCGGATAATCGCGCCTGTGTTTCCAATTCGTAGCACTGTAATGCCTACGGCACGCACCTATACCGGGCCTGGAGCGCTGAAGACCCCGGGCCGTGACACGCCGTGAGCGGAAAGCGAAATCGGACGGATCGGACAGATCGAGCGACCTTTTCGAACTGACGATCCGCGAGGCGCGTGGAGACTGAGCGCCGACGCACACGCCTGGCATCGGCGGGAGCTTTAAGGCGACGATGGAAGCGCGCCTAACCGCGAGATCGAACTCCCCGCATATGGTAAACGGAGAACGGGTACGTGGGTGCCCCGCGTCGTGTGGTCGTTGCGCCGCGCGCGTCAGGACGGTCCGTCATGGACCAATTCGCCGACGCGGCGACGGGAGGGAGGGGGGGGGGGCGACGATTATCGCGCCCCCTCCCTCCCTTTCGAAATAAAAGTTAGCAAGAATCCAGCGAGGAAGAAAAACCGGAGCTGAATGCCCGAGGCGATAGGAATTGCGTGCGCGGAGTTCGAGAGGCGCGCGTCGTCGCGACAATGCGCGCGGCGCGACGCGCATACGCGATCGTCGGGTCGGTCGCCGCGCGCGCGATCGAACGAACGCACGCACGCACGCACGCACGCACGCACGCACGCACGCACGCACGCACGTGTGCGCGCCGAAGCGGCGAGCCGGTCGTCACTCTTGCCCGCGCACGAAATTAGAAACGGAAAGAAAACAGAGTGACGGCGCGCGCTGGTCGCCACGCGACACGCGGTTTAGGCGGGGTCATTCCGCGACGCGCCGCGGGGGGAGAACCGACCCCCCCCCCCCGTCCGATATATCCCTCGTCGGCACCGTTAAATACGATCGCGCGAAGAAAGGAGCGGTTTAAAAGGAAACCGGGGCCGGCTCCCTCTCCTTCCCCCTCCCCAAAAAACTTGCGTCCGTACTCGGCGCGAAAGCAATTAGAGTTTTTTTCCCGCCGGGCGCGAATTAAATTTTGCGCGGCCGAATTCGCCGGACTCTGCTTTTTTTTCCCCGATTCGATTTAAGGTCTAACGGTATACACGTCTCCTCTTCCGCGCTCCGAATTCAATTTGAGCTAAGCGCGAGCCGAGGCGAATGCATCTCTCGCCGCTCGTTGACCCGTGAACGCGGGCTTTAATTGATCCCGTATAGCGTCGGGACGACCGGAGGGAAGGGGAGGGGAGGAGAGGAGCGGGCGCTAATGGAACGAGCCCTTGTTAATTCATTAAACGCCGAATGGCGTACGAGCGACGACGGTCTTCGGGCTCTTAATGTCGCCGGGTGTGCCGCATCATGCGTTCCGAGAAAACTTTACTCTCTCGCGTCCTCGAGGTGCACGCGTGCGCCTTATATGAGCATAGTCCGCTCGCGGAGGAGCGTACGTCATACGTCGCGAGCGTAAAGGTATGCCAAAAACGCGGATGCGGCGTGCCGCGTGGGGGGGGGGGGGAGGGCGAGGACCGGGGAGGGGAACCGGGGGGGTCCGTCGATCGGGAGATGCCACGAGACCGCGGCGAGAGAGAAACCGTTGTCCGAAGGGACCGCGCATTGATATCTCCGGCGCGCGTTAATATCCAACGTCGCGCGGGGAGAAGACGCGTAACCACGGGGTATTAACCGACGAGTTAAATGACGGAGCGAAGCCGCACACGCTCGCCTCATCGCCAATCGTCCGCTATTACTCGCTCGTGTGCATACACGAGTATCGCAACGGCTACAAGTGGTATCTCTCTCCGCGCATCTTTCCTCCGCGAGCGAAAGTCTCGCCGATGTACCGACGACTCCGCAGGTGAAGAGCTGAAGATTACGTTCGACGGTGCGCGGATTCGCCGGAAAAATCCGAGGGGGAGGAAGGTTCCCTCGTGAGAGCGAGGAGGAACCGGCGGTGAGAAGAAGGCAGCGCGTGCGCTCGTATCGCGAGCGGCATAACGCGGGCTACACGGAGGCCGGCTCGGCGGCATTCTTGCGCCAAGTCGCATAACGGGTCCGCAGTCGATCTCGGCCCATTACTCCCGGGGCCCGGCGAGGAGGTTACTCCCTCCGCGATTAACCTTGAAGGGGACTCGGAGGCCCGCCGAGACTAATCGAGTCGCGCGCGTCCCGCGTGGATTACGAAGAGGTTACCCCACGCGTTTGTCCGCGCCTTTGATCTCCTTCATTTTCACGCGTGCGTGATCGACGCACGCGGGTGGATTTTCGTGGGTCGCGCACGGCCGTGGTTGCGTCCTCGACAGGGCGTCGGCTCGGGCGGATGAGTTACACAGTCGCGCGGCGAGCGACCGAGCGACGAGAACGATTAAGGTAATGAGAGACCGAGGATCGATTTCAGAGGTGGACCAGGTGGGCGGGAGAACAAACACGTCGCTTCCTGAGGCGACCTCGGCGTCCACACGCGACCAAGCGTGAATAAAGAGCTCCATCGTAAATACATAAGTGTACCAGGAAAACGTTTCTCGTCCCGCTCCATCGAAATATCAATTTCACTCCGATCTGAACATCAGTCGAAACCATTCTAAATATCTCGAGAGGAGCGCGGAACAACGAGGGTGATTACCTTCGGTCGCGATCGGCCCTTAAAAGGCTGCGCGAGCGAAGAGTACGTGGGTTAGCGCGAGATAACGATACGGCGGTGTTCGCGCGGATGTCACGCGAGAGCAGGTTGCGAGTTTTCGCGCGCACGCACGCCTGGCGGAGGCGTAATCCGCGCGCGGACGCGAACGTGCACCGCGTCCGATCACAATGCAATCGCCGCCGACGCGACGCCGAGCACGGTTGGAATCACGTTTATTCTTGCCATCAAGTACACCGGCCGGCAAGTGTACAAATAAAGGGTGACCGGCACAGGCCGTGAGAATTAGCGAGGAAGAAGTGCGAGCTCGAGATTCTTCACGGCCGATCGTCACCTTTCCCTCTTTCGCAGAGTCGAGCGGAAGAACGCCTACTCGCGCGTATTCATCCCGAGACTCCCTGAATAGAATCGTCTTCGGCTGCGACCAACGATACAATAAAATCCTATTATTGTGAAAGGCGAGTCCTACCTGTTACCAAGAACGGCCCGCTTAGGTCGGCGGAATCTAGTTTCGAGAAGGGGACCGGTTAGCCACGTACATCGAGCCCGAAATCGAACCCGGCCCCACCTGTATTTGCCTAGACACACGCCCGCCCACAATGGATCGCACCTCTCGCAATGTTTACCGACGACGCGATCCGCCAATTCGTCGCCCGCCAGTTGACCGTAAATGGACGTTTAGTCGTTGCAGCCCTGTTCAATGTTATTTCACTCCTTCCACCGCGAGTGTCGTCTACCAGGGGACGATGAGTTCACGCTCGCCGAGGGGCAAAAACAAGCGGTAATGATTTCATCCTATCGAGCACAATCGTTCGCGGGAACGCGAGACGTCATTTACGACGATTCGCATTCGGCGTAAAGCGTCGCGGTGCGTTAAGAAAGAATGGCAGAAAGGAAAAGCGAGACGTCGATGCGATTTGGCGATGAGTAATTCCATTACAAAAGAGGAATAGTAATGACAGCGCAGGAAACGGTCTATACCGGGTGCACCTGAACCGGCGAGAAACATTTTAATGACAAGTACTCTGAGACATTTTAAGATTCTAATACAACCACGTTGAGGCTATAATAGTTTTCAAATGGGAAAGGTTTATACATGATGACAAATTACTGAAAATTGTAAAATTTACACAATCAAAAGCAATTTACTTATTATATAAGGTAATAATTTTACTTCCAAGGAGTAAATTTACTGACATATGTAAATATACACCTTTAATAGACGGTCCCAACATTACCCACTACAATAATTGTAATTTCACATGTAATTTTTTTACAGTGTACCATCTTAACCAAACAAATACAATAATGGCGGCCGACACATGTCCATTTGAAGTATTAAATAAAAACGTTTTAAACTATTTTTATATAATTAATTATATTACATTTCATAAAAAAATCAATTTTTTAAATAAAATTCTTGCACAATTTTATTATTGTCAAAGATGTGCGGTTCAAGGAATTGCTACTTGCCACTTTGCCATCCCTGAGCGCGCGAAATTCTAGCCTCGTTATTCGAGATCTTTATTCGAGATAAACTCTCTTCCCAATTGAAAGCTATTATAGCCCCGACATTTTCGTATTACAATTTTTGTCTTGAAACGTTACAAGGTACTCGTCGTGAAAATATTTTTCGCCAGTTTAGGTACACCCTGTACACAGCAATCTTCTCTGTAAACGAATTTAGACGGTTCCCCTCCCCCACGAATTCACGCGAACGAGACAAAGTCACTCTGTGATTTGCAAAGATTGAAAAGATAAATTAATCGATCATACGTTAACGTCAGCGGCGCAAAAACAAGGTATTTATGTCGTCGTTTAATTCTCGAAAGTCATTATGATTTTCACGGCTGAGTAGCTCGCGGAATAATTAAGACGCAGGAATCACGGTTATTTACGTGCCGCGATCTCCGTAGGATAAATTTGCCGAGCGAATTAACGGCGGGTGCACCCCGCATCTAGGCAGCGCCAATTCGAGTAAAAGTTTCGCGATCCAACCAAATTAAGAAGTCGCGGCGGCTGCGACGACGACTCGAGAGAGAGAAAGAGAGAGCCGCGCGAGTAAACGCCGCGTTTGATATGTGCTCCCGTGCACGTCTCCGCCTCGACCAGTTTTGTCGCGCGGCTGCTACTCCTCGCTCTCGGCGTCTATTACATAATCGTCGCGTTCGATAAAAACGACTTTCTTCTTATCCCACGGCGACTTGCCTCCCTCCCGCCGTGGGGCGTCGGGAAAAACGGCGCGGCGATGAAATTTTATGTATTTCCGGCGATGATGGAGTGTTTCCTCTAACGTTATCTCGGGGGCCGCTGTATGCGCCGCTTATTAAGCGTACTAGGCAAATTACTCTCGTGTTTTTACCTCGCGCGGTATCTGCCGTCTCTCGTATTTATTCCGACTTACGCGGTATCGATAATAACAGATAAGTACGCAGCGCTTATAACTGATAGCCGACGATATGACGCTATTGTTGATCCTTCGGTAGTAAATAACGTGCGTTTGCTTATTTGCACCTTTAAAGTAGTATCAGCAGTCACGATCGAGCCTCTCGAAATTCTTAGGGAAGTCCAGTCACGCGGGTGAAAATGTAAATTGATTAAATTAGCAAATATCGTGTGCGCGAACCAAGTCTCCCATGGAGGCGAAATAAAATTTAAATTACCCGAGGATAAAATGTCGCTTAAGGAACACATTATTTCCTCCGTAGTTAATATATTCCACGTGCGATAACATCTATGTAAGCAGCGCGACACGTATGTACGATGTGTAAACCACGCGGCGATTTAAAAGTCCACAACACGATTCCGATGTCAATGAAACAACACTTCGAGCCGATAAGAGCTGGCAGATCGAGCACGAGCAACAATGTGAAATAACGAGCGGAAAAGTCGCCTTGCGAGAAGGGAGGCAGTGGTATCGAATATAATATCGATCGGGAGAGAGAGAGAGAACGAGAAGGCGGAAGGGTGGAGGGAACTGACGTGATTACGAGGCGTATGACTCGAGCAGGACGCCTGGCGTTACCAAGCCGTTCGGGATATTTTCGCGGATTGAACGCACCTCGATGGCCGGTCGAACGTTGCCCCGGAAATGAGCGAGAACAATATTGAAGATCAAAGACTAACGTGACTCTAATAATACATTTTGGCTCGGTGTTCTCACGTTCTGGTTAACTGTTAACCAGAAGTTGGCCCAACGTTGCATTTGTCGTGCGGCAGATTTTGCAAGCGCGTCGATTGGCTGCAGGATAGTAAAATTCTCGAGTATCTAGAAATGTTCTATTCGGCAGCCAATCGACACGCTTGAAAACATTTGTCGCTGGACAAATGTAATACTAGCCTTAGTCGAATCTCCGTCTTTTTCTATGTTATTACCTGAGAAGAGAGTCGACTTAAGCTCTGGTTAACAGTTAACCAGAAAATGAACAAACCGGACCTTATTTTATTCCCCGACGCGGAGAAACATACTTGATCCACAACTGTCTTTTTATCATCGCGTGTGTAGAGGCAAATCCCCCTATTATGAGATACAGGCTTCTAACGCGAGAAGTGGGTTTTCAATCGCAAGTCTTTTTTTCGCAACCACAACACGATCTAACAACGAGTGACCCCCGCCACACGGATTTCACTCCTAGGGTGACAAATTCACGGTGGAACCAACGGATGACATTTGTTAATTTAGCAGAAACCCCGCTATCTCATAATAGGGGACTCCGCTCCATTCGTAGCGCGAGACACTCCGAACGTGATCGAAGTGACATGAATCCCCGACTCTCTCCGTACACGTGTCGATCAGAATCCTCGCGCCGTCGCGGGGCCGATGACGGACGACGGCGTGCCTGAAATACACCGGCGATCGTCCGTATCGCGTTTATCGCGGCTGATAAGGCGAGTGGTTACGGTCGATTCGCCCGAAGCTCGTGGGAAACGTCGTTTTCACCGCGCCCGGGGAACACGGGACGTCGCGAGGATTCTGGCCCGTTCGCCGTTACCGTCGCTCTCCGGCGACCGCTGCATAGGTGTACCTACTGGACTAGAATAATGTCACTGACACCCGCGTACGAGCGCGACACACAGCGAGGCTGGGAAATGCGAACGAGCGCTACCGCTTGCCCGGCGCTGCGCGTTCTCCGCGTCGTGCGGCGCCCGCGCACAGTTCACTACTCCTCGTGTTGCAGAGGAAACACGCGCGACACGGCGACGACCGGGCGGCTTCGAAACGTGGCACTGCAGATTCTTCTCCCCGTCTCTCTCTCTCTCTCTCTCTCTTTCCTTCTTCTTCTCGCGGAGCACGAATGTGCGTGTGTATACACCGCGCGCCGGCGACGACGACAACGGCGGCCACGAAGACGACGGCGGCGCGTTGACGAAGTCGCCGTGCGTATCCGGAGCGGAGCGGAGGAGAGTAGCGTCGCGCGAGCCAGGTGCTGGAGCGACAAGGAACATACGCGATGGAGAAAGAGAGAGAGAGCGCGCGAGAGAGATAGAGACAGGCGCAAGGACGGAGACGAGGAGCGGACAGGGACACGCGTTGAAGTGGGAGAGAAAGAGAGACTCGGAGAGAGGGCACGGAGGCAGAGAGACGGAAGGATAGAGGAGAGGAGGGAGGCGTAAAGAGAGACAGAGAGGCAGAGAGAGAAAGAGAGAGAAGGAAAGAGAGAAGAGAGCGCACTAAGAATTGGAGAGGACGCGGTATGTCGCTCCGCCGTGCAGGCCACGTCGCCTCGGAACGCAGACTGCCGACGCCTGGACAACTGCCGCCCACCCGGCGGCCGGCTCTCCCTCGAGAGCGAGAGAGAGAGAGAGAGAAAGGGGCAGGGAAAAAGAGAGAAAGAGAGAGGAGAGAGAGAGAGATATCCAAGAAACGGGCCTGCGTCCCCCTCTGCCTTCCTCACCGCGCCGACGACCATTCTCAGCGCTCTCTCCCGCCAACCGCCGAGACCCATCGGTTCCCCAGATCGCGATCCTGCTCGCTTGCTCCTGCGGAAGACGAAGGTAGCGCGATTCGATGGAGGGAGGGAGCGTGAGACACGGACCAGCAGGGAGGGAGGGAAGAATCAGGGTGGAGGGTGAGGGAGGACGAAGGAGGGCGTCGATATCGTGCCGTGGAGGATAGGCTACACGCCGAGGTAGCCAGTAAGGCAGGTCACGGATCGGCAGGGGTACGCGCGAGGTGTGAGTTTACGGAAGTGGCGTTTTCTTCCTACGTTCCCTCGTTCTTTCCTCCGCCAGCTCGGGGATATTACCGTATCTCCTCCGCCGGGTCGCAAGAACCGCGGCGGAGCGGATTTTTAATTCGGAGCCCGAAGCCTCGTTATACGATGCGCTCCCTGCGCCTGGAAGCGCTCTATTTCGTGGCCGATAAATACGTTAAAAAAAATCTGTGCGAGTTAATAAATTGCACAATCGTACATACTTTGCCGGCAAATTTCTTAAGCGCACTGGATTCGCTCACACAACGTAGACTGTCTCTAACCGCAAGGAGCACGTAGATCAGGTTTTAGAAACGCCGCGGACAATTTGTTCTCGCCTGCGTTCTCGCTTGTACTTATTTTTTCAGTAACGGATAACGCTGTCGGACGCAAAACAAAAAAAAGCTACACGCTTCGTCGAACGGTATTCAGTTAGAAGAGCCGGTCATATTTGTATCATAACGGGCGTCATCATTGAGGCATTCACGCTCGATTATTTGGCCTCTAACGACGCCTCTAGGGCTCGATCCGGAGAAGCACTCACGATCAAGTGGAAGACACGTAGGACCACTACTATTTAGAGCACCGGCAATCTCTCGTATACCCCACCGAGAAACGCGTACCCGCTCTTTGGCAAATCGAACGAGAACGAGAAAGAGAAAGAGAGAAAGAGAGAGCGCGCGCGAGAGAGAGAGAGAGAAAGAGAGCTCTGGTCAAATCTTCCCGGTGGGGTCACGCGTTATTTCTCGCAGCCACGTAACCCTCGGCGATATGCGTGACCAGGGATGCTTAAATCGATCAGCTATTCGTACTTTAATCCAACGCGGGATGCATAATCGCGACACAAAGGATAAATTGCTACCAGGAATTCATACACATAATTTTCCATTCGGAGTAAACGCGAAGAAGAGACTTTATGCTGGCGAGCTTTTACCTTAATTAATCCTATAATCGTTATTAATTGATGCACTGTCGTCAAAATCCGTTGAATTAAATAAATTTAATTGAAAAATTTTACTTTTGAAACTCTGCGATAAACGACCTAAAGAATTGGACCAAGTTGCGCTTTAACGTTTAAACAAGCAGTCGCGGTATAGTAAGCTCGGGGTGTCTTTCAAGTTTCTGGATTTGTCGCCAGCTGCGATCAATGTTACCGACCACGATCACGGCTTTCTTTTTTTAATTTAACTGGCGTTTGACGTAGCTGGCAACCTTAACTGGCATTCCTAACTGTACACCGATGGGGACCAAGATTACACCGAATATATAAGTACGTCGCTTCATGATGTAAAATCAGTCTCACGTTGAACGCCGATTATTGGAAATCCTCGTTGCCAATATTAAGTATCAAAGTGACACGCTTAGTAGTTTGAAACATTGCCTGTGTGCCTACAAGACATTCAAATTTATCGAAACAAACTATCGTGCAAGTGAGACCTCACAAGCGTTAGACATTACGGGCGTCTCAATATCCGAAAAAAATGCGACAGAAGTTTAAAAGTCTTTCACAAGGTAAGCTCGATCCTCTTGTCTTTGTCCCGCAAGTGTCAGGTATTTTCAGACTGTGTGTATTTGAAAAAAAATGTTAATAAATTTTCTGACGATTTCATGACGTTTTCGAAATAAACGCGCTCGCGAATGCGCTACGTGCAAAATCGACCGTCGCAAAATCTGGATCGACGTGCAGTGTACATACGTGCACTCGAACTATCAACATTGCGCAGCCGATGACACATCCGTTCTTGCACATGTCTTATCGTATATCACGAGCACGGCAAATCTCGAAACTCAGAAAATAGATTAAAGAGATAGTCGATAGTGCTTGTCTCTTGTAATCAAAAATGTTTTCCCCCCTTTTTTTCTCTCGAACGCGAAATCAGATTGATTACTGAAATAACTTTTCCGAAAAAGAAAAAAACACTTATCACCGAGAGAAAGAGAGAGAGTTAAGAGTATATCAACGGCCACTATACGAGAGTAATATTAAGGTGCGAAGGTAAAACGGTTGCGGTATCGATGAGATTGGGTGCAACGTTCTCGCGATATCTCTCGCTGGTAAGGTAGATCCGTCCCCCGCCGTTAATTAGCAATTGTATTGCAGGGAATTACAATATAAATTCAACGTAACGTGTGATCTGTACGCTCATTGCGATCCCTTTGTTTCCGAGTTAACGGAAGAGGAATAATCGCAAATAGAATCTCACGTCTATAAGTCTATAACTAACTGGCCTGACCTCTGGCCTTTTTATAACGGTATTCAGAGCGAGACTTTTTCGCCGGCTTGAACGCAGCCTTATATCATTATGGTTACGCCACATTTATGTCCCGCGTCGAATTGAAATGAGCCGAGATCATTTTTCCATTAGTCCGCGGTTCGAAACGTGACTTCCAGCGCGACGTTCGACAAAGTTGAACTTTTCAGACGGCAAGACAATTTCAAGATCGTTATCTTTCGACGGCCGAAAGGCAGTGTTTGCACGAAGAAACGACGGTTTGCAATTTCTCCGAGTTGCAGTCGTTGCGTAAGATCAATTACAGCGTATGTGTCAATAAGCAAGTCGCGATGATGAGCACCCCGGGTATCACTGGGTATGTGGCGGTTACATGGTATATTTACATAGCGCGACTGACACACCGCAGGGGGAACATGTGCAGACTCGACTCGGACGAGCGGCGCTCTCAAGTATCATTTGCATCTCCAAAGTATACAAGAGACGTTAAGCGTGTAATAAAAGTGAAGACGTTCCAAAATACTTGACAAATAGCATTCAATTCTCTAATTTGCCGAGATACTCGAATGATGTATCTCGGACTTTCCGGGGAAAAACGTTCCGCGCCTAGAAAATAGATGACGTAAAAATGTGATAATATATGAAAGACTCAAAATTGCGACAAATGTTAAGCGCTTTCCTCCTCTCTTCCTCGGGAAATTTGCCAAAATATTTAACAAATAACATTCAATTCTCTAATTTGCCGAGATACTCGAATAACATCTCGGAGAAAAATAACTTTCCGGAGAAAAACGTTCCGCGCCTATTATAGAAACTAGATAACATAAAAACGTGTTAACATTTGAAAGATTCGAAATTGCGACAACGTTAACCGCTCTCCTTCTCTCTTCCCCGGGAAATTTATTATGCAAGATTGCTCCGAGCCGCTAAAAGCTCTCGCACGAGGCAATGAACCTAGTTCACATTAATTACGTTACTTACATTTTTCCGCTTACGCGCCTACATACGCGGCTCGCAACGCTCTGGCGTTATGCAACGGACGCGTCGCGAAATATTCTAACGGTACGCTGCGAATTATGCGGTAGTTAGTGCCAGGTGTGTGTCGACTTCGCGCTCTTTTGCTTTTCGGGTAGAACTGGAAGAGAGGACGGGAAACGGCCTGGGCGCATTTACATCTCCCACGCGAATTACGGATTCAACGCGAAAAGCCTTGCGGCCTCGAGCGGGGGTGGTCATTGTCCACGGGTTAAATTTACATTCAAGCCCGAGCGCGTTAAGAGCGCACGAACAAACGAGCGTCTCGCACGTAAGTTTAGTCTGCACGGCCCCGATAGACGTCCGTCTAAACAACCCGACGTTCTACGTTTACGCGTTGACATATGGGCGCACATGTGATTTTATGGGGATACCCGGAGAGCAATTCGGAATCGTTTTTAAGAGGTAACGGTACCAACGCGGTAACAAGTACCAACTTCTGATCCAGTTAGCTAAGCTACTTTACGAGGAATAAAATCGAGGCGACTCTCTCTCGAAGAACTTTCACGCCGCGAAACTCAAAATGGCCTTCCGCGCTCTCACAGGGAAGAGCGTTCAGGTGGCAATAATTAAAAGTGGAGGGCGCATCGCCGAGCACGTAGACTCTGGGCAGAGAAGCGAGCGAGGAGGCGGCTGATGGCGTATAGTCGGGCATCGAACCGTGACCCGAGCACCTGTTGCCGCCTCCACGGTCGTGGCTCAATGTGAACTGACCTAACTTGTCCCTGCTTGCTGCAGACCGTAAGAGATAGAACGATTCGACCAGTCTAACCAGTGGACAAAAAACGATGCCACTGTCAACGGGAGCTCGAGGAATTAATCGGGGAAAACTTGGCGAACCTAGCTGTACTTGTGAAACGCGCCCGACAGTCGTTGGATATTTATCCAATTTAAAAATGTACCCGCACGAGTCTTCGTGCACAATTTTTCCATCAGTTCTGTTAAATCGAGTCGTATTTTACCAAATCGAGAATTAAAACGATTTAAAGCCAAGTATAATTCATCAGATGATGCTCGATACTTTGTCCTCTCCGATTCGACGAAGTTTCGATAAGTCAAAACACTCTCAATAAAAACGTTCTATCTCCAGCGATGCAAGTCAACTCTGAAAGTCAATCAGTGGATTGTCAGTGAATATTTACTGACTCACGGTAATAATGCACAGACTGAGCTTTAGAGAGGACTTTGATCTCGGCTTTGAATTGACTTTTTACCCTCTTTTAATTCTTACAACTACAAAAGCGGAAGCAGTAGGAATCAAACCGCGATTGAAAGTGGGTCTACATCGGTAGGAATGGGCGTGGATCTTGGAACCGAGGCGGCATTCGGCCAGGATGAATTTGATAGATGATACACGGGCGCTATGACTAGACACATCGTGATTCAATTACGCAACAATGGACAGGTAGTTCCTGCATCGCATCATCGTCGGCCGCAAATAGACGGCCACGAAACGTGCTACTGCGAAACGCGCAGGCCGATCATCTTGTGACTAATAGCGCATAACAAACTTAAACTGCCACGGGCCATTAATACTTAACGAATAGACGCATACGTGATACATAGGATCTCAATACGTCTTACGCCAGCTACAGGCTTGCGCGCGTGCCTCGCTAAGTGAATTGTATATGTATCTAATCGCGGCAAGAAATCTCGACGTGCGCCAGCAACATAGGAGAAATCTATCGCGTAAAGAAGCCTCCCGAATCAAGCATTTGGTCCAGGAATGGGCCACGATTATTCTATTCTCTGTCTTCACTTGGACCTCGGAGTCGGTTTGAGACTCCAATTTGAAGTCCAGATGAGTAAAAAATTGTGTTGAACCTTGTTCTAACCCTTAAAGAGAATGTAATAAAATATTTCACTCTCTTTGAAATCTCTGAGGCCGAAGAGGAGCCACCGAACCTCTGTTGATTACACTCGCATTGGCCTCTTTGCTACTAAAAGGGAAGTAGTGACTCTTTTCAGGTCTCTCTCTCTATCTAAGGTTAAAAATTCAATATATTTTCTCCGACACAAAGAAATGGCAAGATATTCGACTCGGGCTAAGTAAATTCGTCCTCGTTCGCGCTTTATCGTTCGTGATGCAAAAAATACCAATTTTCGCGCATCCGAGCCGCCCTCGAAGAATGAAGACTATTGACACCCACGTCACACACGCACGGCCCGGGGACAGACGACAATCGGAGGCCGAAAGTCGCGCGGCGAGGAAAAAAAGACGAGTGTGTGAAAAAAATTATCGCGGTAAGACGATCTCTGACGCGGCAACTCGATATTTGCAGAATGCTCTCGGGTTTCCGCTCTCGTTGCACACCCCTCGTTGAAGGCCGGGCGCGGCGATGTCGCCGGGTACGGAAGCGCCAATGGTCATTGTGCCAGAATGTCACGATATCCCGTGTTTTTTTATGGGAGAAATCGTTCGTAGAGAACGTAAAGATCATTGTTAAAAGGCAACGTCCTTGTCAAGAGTCACAGAGTAAAAAAGAAGAGAGCGTTGCATAATTTTTATGCTTCTCTATGTCCATTTTCTGCCAATGTAGATTAACTTTGATCGCCGTTTAACTTTTTATCTTTTTTTAGTTCTAAGGCCCGGTGTCACCAAACTTTACGTATTCTTGACGAAAGTGTTCGCGTTTGTTGCGCTTTGCATCTAGAAACATGTTATTTTACAGCCAATAAATGCGTGCAAAAAATTTGTGCGAGTTTTTCAATTGTACAATCGTATTTAATCGACAAATTTCTTAAGAGCGCGTTGATTTGCTTATACAAAATAGAATGTTTCTAATCGCACATGTTTCTAAGAGCACATTGTAGATGAGGCTTCTAGGTCGTTAGTCTCGCGAGCGGACCGGCGGACAGCCGGGCGTGTTATCGTATTAATGTTGAAAGTCCGCAGGTAAAGCCCAGAATCTTTAAGTCTAATCTACAATGTGTTTTCTACGTTTAAAAACGTTCTATTTTGTAGAAGCGAATCAACAGAAATCTTTCAACTGTGTAAGTACTCTCTACAAGTCAATCAGTAAATTATCGCACTGAAAACAGTGAATAGTCACTGATTTGCAGCTATACAACTAAAAATTGCAGTGGTATACTTTTAGAGAGTATAATTACTAGTAAAATGTATGGTAAAAGTTGACGAAAAATCTTCGAAATGCCGTGTTGTCCCACGATTACATGATTTTCGGGCTAACTTTTACATCAACGTGTAATGTACACACAACTTATCAACTTGCGTAAATTTTTCAAACGTATTTCTTGGTTAACAAATAAAATGTTTCTAAACGCAAAGAGCACATTGTAGCTCGGACTTTATGCACCGGTGCCGACCACCGTGGTGTGTCTTCCGTCGGAACAGCGGGGCTATTAACGCGCGCTCCATCCATTATCCATTATTTTTGACGTGACCCTAATCATCTCCGGGGAGAACAGAGTCGTCAGAAACCTAATCATACAATTGAATTCGGTATACTCGCATGCCGCGGCGCGTATTCGCGACGGGTCGACGCAATCTCCATCAATCAGGGACAATACGGCGGCAAAGCGGATAATCGAGGCAACAAGGACCTAAAAATAATCACGTAAACACGACCCCCGCGTTGATATAATTTTGTAATTGTGTTATATCAATTGTTACGCACGTTACGCGTATCCCATGTAGAGCGCGATAAAAATCTGGGCACGGTGAGTGCCATTCGAATAGTCCGCTTCTGCGTCAGAATGGGAGTGCACTTTTATCGGCATTTATCAGCCCGGTCCGTCCCTTTCATTCTCGACCAGCAAATGACTGACGAAGATTCGACCAACGATAGCGTTGGCTGACAACGACGGCGAGACGCGTCGTCGTCTGTACGTATCGTAAAGTTCGTGGGAGAGGAATTTGCATGCGAACGCATACACGGCCAGCGCGATCGGGCGTCGACGTCGCCGCGGTGTCGGATTACGTTAAAGTGAAGGGATAAATTTAGAATAGGCGCTAATTAAATTATCTCGTAGCGAAGATGAGCTTCAAGAGCGATTCCTTTACGACGAATCGCCAAATACGTCGTCTACAATGCGTGCAGTAAGCTTGAAGTAGTAGGAGTAGGAGTAAGGAAATGGATCAATTTTACTTCTTACTCCTACTTCGGCTCTTAAGGCCGAGTCAGACTAGCAATTGTTGATTGGATTAGGATTAGGATTGGCGATTGACGATTGTCTTCTAGCCAATGAGAGCCGACTAAATCGCCGGAGGCTTTGGTCTCGTTGGCTAAAGGACAGTCGTCAATCGCCAATTCCAATTCAATCCCGAGTCAACAATTGCTAGCCTGATTCGGTCTTTCGGTCGGCTCTACACTGAGAAAAATATTTTAATTGTATCAACAAGACATGTAAGATAGAATTAAAAATAGAATTGCTAGTTATCACGATAGGGCTCGATATTTCATAACCAGAAGTTTGATAGACTTCGCTGTACGTCTAGTAAATCCTAAAGAAATTCTGATTCGTCCAAAATTCGACGTAAAAGACGAATGGACGAGTAAAGCCTGGATCTTGACTTCGTTCGAGAGAAAAGTATGCGAAAATCCCGCCCTTACAGAAAGGTTGCAAGTCGATTGGCTTTCGCATGACTTTTAGCCAAACGACTCGCAACTTTTCTGTGAGAGCAAAACGTTCGCGTACGTTTCTCTTTCGAAAATGAATGTGCTCTTTGCGTCTAGAAACATTCCATTTTGCAGCCAGTAAATACGTTTAAAACATCTGTGCAAGGTGATTCGTCGTTGACAATCGCACATTGCCGACAAATCTTTCAAGCGTTTTCATTTGCTTGCATAAGATATAATGTTTCTAGACGCAAACAGCACAATGTAGATCAGGCTTAACAGAATAACAGAAAACGGTTGATCTAATTTATCGTTCGAAATTTCGGCTCTACAGCGATTAACGATTTCCGAAGTCTCTCTCTCTCTCTCTCTCTCCGTTGACACTTTCGAATCGCGGCAACATCAACAATTCAACAATCCCGTCGGGCCGGATAAGCCACGTGGGCCGAGCCGAGCACACTCGCGGATGTTTGCGATACACGCGGAACGTAAGTTTGCGATCCGCTTTGTCGCCCGCGAGCGAGAGACGCGCGTTCGAGACGAAGCCTCGCGCTGCGCCACGCCGGGGAGGAATCGCCGGGCGCGACCGTGCACTTGCTAATGCGCCGCTATATTTGTCGGCGAAAAGTAAATAACCACCGGCTGAAATAGCCGCGCGTGTGTCAACGTTGTTAACATCCTGACCCCCGCGGGCGCATCGAGATGAATCAGCGACATCGGGGAGCGCGGAGCGTCCTCTGAATCTCGCGGACTCACGCGCATTCGCGCCGCGTGAATGCGCGAACGCGAGGTAAGAGAGAGCCGCGGGTCTGCGGCGAGGTACTCGTCTTACGCGTTATACTCGGGTGATTTTTCGAACGTGCCGCAGCTGAAGTATCACTGCCGTTTCGCCGCTTTTGCCTCGGCGACCTAACGATCCGTCTTTGTTCCGCGAACAAGCGAAATCCCGACAAGGTAGACATCTCCGCGATACTCGAGTCCGTTTAATCCCTACTCAACCGGCACATTTGCCGGTATTCATAGTCCGTTCTTGGACTTAAGACCGTCTCAAGTACAGTCTTAACGTATTGTAAACCAATCACAGAGCCGTGTTAGCATCTTAAAGGACCGTGTACGTTGGAAGTAAGCGGTAAGAAGTAAGAAAAGCACCTTAACCTTTCGGTGTAAAGGCGAGACTACAGGCGTAATACTTTTAAATGCTCACAGGACCGGCCGCGCTTTAATTCACCGAGAACAAGCGTCGGAGCTAAAGTACACAGTAAAAAATTAATTGTTAACATCAACATTTTTCACATATCCTAAAAAGTCCACTCCAAATTTTAAGTTAAAACAACATTCATCGCGTGTGTTACTTTTTGACAAATTCGAGGGCATTGTGGTGTACAGATTTGCGGCACTACTGGACATTCTAGGCATTTTTTTGGGCATTAGGCCTTGCTGAGGCATTACAAAGATAAAATAAGATAATAAGATAAAGTAACGCCCACTGGGCATTAGTGGACATTAGTGTACAAGATTTTGGTCAGCGGTTTCCCCCTCGGACAAATTATAAATGTTAACTAATTAACACTATACTTCACATTTATGTTTATGTTCTTTTAACCATCAGTGTGATGTAATAAAGACATACAGAATAAGTAAACTGTACGAATAGTTACAAATTAGAATAGTTGAAATAATTTTTAAGAAACGTCGATATTACACGTTTTGATTTTGTGAGATAGCTGTGTTAAAAGAACTCAAAATGATATTCAACGTTTAAACGACGTACACAAAGTGTCAAGTTATCACGAGACACGGTAGTGTCTCGCGCAAAGTGTAAGCGTAGTTATATTAACATAAATATAACACGTAAAAATGTTACGAAAATAATAACATATCTGTCTTGTGTTAATTTTACATTGAAATAATAATCAAGTCTCGATAAGACGAGAAAATTTTAACATCTCAACACACGACTTTTTGCTGTGTAGGAGCAAGAAATAAAAATGATTCATTTCTTTACTCCTGCTCTTACGCTGCTTACGCCCGGCTTACTTCACGCATTGCAGACGGTCCTTAAGACATTACTTAAGGCGGTTAAGACAGTGAGATAAGAAATGAGCTATAAATACGGTCGTAAATCGCAACCTCCGACACGGCTGTATGAATCTCGAGCAGACCGTACGTCGAAAATGCACATTTTGGCTGCAGAAGTACAAACTTTAGAAAGAGACAACGTACTTTGAACAGTACCGTCTTATACTTCATCCTCTATCATTCCCCTGCTCTTCTGTCCCCCCCCCCCCCACTACTTCACTAGACAAAGATGAGGCTATACTGTTCAACACCAGCGATCTCGTTCTAAAGTTTGTACATGTTTTCACACGGGCGAGGTAGGGAACGCGCAGTCTATTCTTACTATGTCTATGGTCGTATCCAGGATACACGCGCAGGTTACAGCGCCGCGGGGGGAGTGAATAGACACCCCGGAATATCCCCCGCGAGTAATGACCCTAGCAGACCAGCGCGACAACGCGACGCGCGATTATCCAAAGAGCGTACAGGTTTTATGGGAAAGCGTAGTTCTCGCATATATAAAGACCGCTGGTCCGCTGGTGCAGCCATAAAGCATGCAATTAAGGGCGCTATGTACTCACCGGCGATTCGCAGCACGGCCCGGTCGGCAGGATCGAGCTGCAGGATGCTCAGGGGCTTGTCCTTCGCCCACTCCTTGAGGCTGCCGTCCAGCTCGAACTCCATGATCCCCGCAGCCCAAGCCGTCCGATTGCTTCTCTTACACCATGCTCGGCCGCCGCGCCGCATGCGTCTCTCTCTTTCTCTCTTTCTTCTCCTCTCCGCTTCTCCGTGCGGACGCGTCGCGCGAGACGGCAAAGTCCTTTACGCGCCGGCTACCACACAGACACTGCGTCGACAACAACTCGCGGGCCGGCTCCCGTCATTGTTTACATTCGCCGCGCGAACGCGACACCAAAGCGCACAGGCAAACACCACCGGTGGTCCGCCCGGGCACACGTGCGCTCCGCGACGCACGTGCGTTCACTGCGGGAAGAAACGTAACACTAGTGCCATTTACCCCCTCTTGCCCCTTCTCTCGTCCTTGCGCCCGCGCGATCGCGGTTTGTTTCGGCCGGAAAACGCGTCGCGAGGATGAGTCGAAGGGCAAAGAAACGGAACTGGGACCGCTCCGCTCCGAACGTGACTTTCGATCTGCGGAAATAACAACACTCGCGTCGTTTGGTTTTCAGCCCCTCTGCCTTTTCTCTCGTCCTCGCACCCGCGCGATCGCGGTTTGTTTCGACCGGAAAACGCGTCGCGAGGACGAGTCGGGGAGGGGAAAAAACGGAACTGCGATCGCTCCGCTTCGTAAACGCGGCGCGGACTGATGCGACTTTCGCTGCTACCGGTCGCTCACACCCTACGTGATACCGCGAGGCTCGCCGCAGGAGGGGGAGGACTCGACGAGGGTTGCGAATTGTTTATCATGCGAGCGATACACGCTCGTTGGGAGCGGAGGGGCGTCCGAGGACGCCGCGCGGTTTCCGAGAATTCTAGCTAAGCTAGGGGACGAATTGAAAATAATACCGGCTATCTTGAGATCGCGGCACGCCGGCGACCTTGGCGAACGAACGGCGACACGTGCGTGCGGACGAGTGAAATCGTTTCGGCTATCTCGTTAACGTTTGTCCGAACGGAGCGAGTTTACCTCGCGTAAATCTCTTCCGCGAGCTAATCCGCAAAGCCCGGTCCGCGACGAGGTATTAGTCGTTAATCGGAACTACGGCCGGTATTCGTTGGGCTCGCACCCACAGCAAAAATTTCCGGATCCACTGCTATTACATTTGAATGTATCATAAAATAGGATCGATGCCAATTATATTTATTATAAAAAAGGAATACTTTAATCTCAAATGAAAAATTTTTTTAATCTAGAATAAAATGACAGTGTGTATCGTCTTTTGTCGAATGTCGTGCTGCCAACTTCGTGCGTTGTAAGATGGAGGGAAAATTTATTCTATACGCAATAACGACGACAAGTTACCCTTGTCTCAATGTAGTCAATCTTTTTTAATTCGATAGAAGAGAATAAGAATTATTGATTTTATTTTGATATGGTCTTATTTTGATAGTAAATGAGGTTGTGAAAGAAATATAAATGCGTCAACAATATTTTTTGTCTTTGTCAGTAACAGAAATCCTTTCTGGGGATGCACCCACAGAAAAAATTTCCGGATCCAATGCTATTACACTTGAATGTATCATAAAATAGGATCGATGTAGCGCCAATCATATTTATTATTGAGAAAGGAATACTTAAATCTTAAATGAAAAATTTTTTAATCTAGAATAAAATGATAGTGTGTATCGTCTTTTGTCGAATGTCGTGCTGCCAACTTCGTGCGTTGTAAGATGGAGGGAAAATTTATTCTACATATACGCAATAACGACAAGATACCCTTGTCTCAATATAGTAAATCAATCTTTTTAATTCGATGGATGAGAATAAGAATTATTGATTTTATTTTGATATTGTCTTATTTTTATATTAAGGCCCGATTTCACCAAACGTCGCTTAACTTTAATCTTGATTTAATTCATATTTATCTCTTTCTAGAGCAACAGTTGGAAAGAGATGAAGAACGAATAAAGCTTAAAGTTAATCTACATTGATGCACTGAGAAAAATTTTCATCGGATAAATCAATGAAATAGTGTTTCCGCACCTTCAGAAAGGATTTCTGTCACTGGGACAAAAATATTCTTGACGCATTTATATTTCTCACAACCTCATTTAGGCCTGGTTTCACCGACGTCGCTCAACTTTAAGCTCAGCTGAACTCGTTCTTTGTCTCTTTCCAACTGTTACTTTCGAAGAAGACAAACATGAACTGAACCAAGATTAAAGTTAAGCGACGTTCGGCGAAACCAGGCCTAAGAGTTCGAGACAGGTGGAAAGTAACTTAAACCGAGATCCGAGCTGAACTACATTGGCAGACGTGGACATTATTACGTCATCGCGCCGGTCAGAGCGCGTAGATCGTGACGCTCGCGAATTCACATTATTTCCCCGTGTATCACGGTACTTGTCTGACGTAAACCGCTATGAAAACACAGGCCACTCGCTCGCCGCCGGCTTATCCGTACGTTGACCTCTATCTTTACACAAATGTGGCCAAACCTATATCGACCTCCGTTCGCATTTACCGAGCATCGAGAGCTTCCGGAATTCCCTGCTCGCGCGCGCGTACCGCGCAGGGTACCGTTAGACCGTGTCGAACGTTCGAAGGCGAGAACTGGTATGCGGTTAAAACGCGACGGAACGACAGTCCCCCTCCGTGATTTTAAATCGTATCAAACGCGGCATTAACAAGGCCGCTGTTAAGCCGCCGCTTTCATCCGCGGGAGAATCGCGATGAATGGAAGACGAGAGAGAGAGAGGGAGAGAGAGAGAGAGGTCGCGGAGCGCGCGTGACGAGACCGTAATTAAGAGGCGGAACGCAGCGCGCGAGCTCCTCTGCGCGGGCTCTCCTCATTCTCGTTCCTTTTCCCTCTTTCCCTCCGCGGCTCTTTCGACGAAACGCGGCGCGGATATCCGTTCCACTTGCCGCGCGCGCTTCGGACGGCTTCGATTCGCGCGGAAAACGCCGCCGGCGAGCGGGACTCGCGACGAGGCCAAGTGTCGCGCGGGTATTTTCGAGCGTGGAACGACGTCCCGCCTCCGGTAGTTGGCTGCGACGCGGTTAAAAAGAAACGAACGCGCGGATGAAGCACGGACTTCTGTGTCCATTGATCTCTTTCGCAAGGTCGTAGTATCTCGGTTTTACGCAATTTCTGGTTTCTGTGCTTAAACGCTCTTTCTGGACCGGAATGAAGTCTGTGAGGCGAAGCCCGACGCGAATCCGCGAGATAGAATCGCGCTTCCTCCGCCGCGCGCAATTAATGCCGCGCTTCCGGTTGGAACCCGACGAAAAGGCTGCCGCGGTTTACAATAGTAAAGTTTGCCCGGAGACCCCGGCGCGCGTCGAGAGATCTGGTTTTACGAGCGCGCCATTAAACAACTCTCACGAGGGTGCCGCGCGGTTATAACCGGTCGCCGACGAAAGCTCGCGTCTGCCGCGCGACCGTCGGCTTCGTCGAAAACGGCGAGATAAAAGACGTGTTTTAGAACGTTATGGTCTTAAAGTTCCACCGCTGATATTCTCGCCGCGTATCTCGATCGGCGAGCGCGCGCGCGCCTTTCATCTCCGACGTCCGAACGCGCTCCGCATGCCCGAGTAAACAGAATTGTCTAGCATTAAACGCGCGACGAGGCCAAGGAAATAATATACCGGTCCGCTTGTTAATCCCCGCTTGCACTACCAGAAGAGCCGGCGCATTTTTATATCTCGCTTCAAGAGCGGAATATAAAGAGCGAAACGTACGTGGGGACGATTGCGATTCAAAGGCACGAATTTGTTATGCTTTACGAGAAGTCGTTTCTCTAATGTTTTTTTTTCTTTTCCTTTCGTTACATGTTCTCGTATTCGACGTGAACGAGCCTCTCGGTGCGCGATCGAAGTGCGTTTTACGTAAAACCATAGCCGATTGTTACTTGTTTTATTATTGCTGCGAAAAGAAGTCGGAAGAAATAAATTTTAATTTGACAAATGTGTATCTTTCTATAATAAATTACTACACTGAAAGAACAATCTGAGAGATTCAACCAGTCGTCTGTTAGAAAATGGACGAATCAGAATTCCTTTACCAGATTTGTGGTGAAGTCTAGCAAACTTCTGGTTATGAAATATCTTTCATGGTAAAGCCTAAAGGAATTCTGGTAAATCCTAAAGGAATTCTGATTCGTCCACTTTCTAACAGACGACTGGTTGAATCTATCAGATTTCTTTCAGTGTACTTTTCGATGTATATTTCCTCAGCGAAAAACTACCGGAGAAACTCGTCGTTCTAGAAGAAAGTTACCTTCCTGATCGTCGACTTTTCTAGCGAACAAAACCGCGCGAATTCGTCGAAACGAACTTCAGACGCACGCATCTGCCGGAACTGCGGTGTTACGTGTCTCTCATCGGGAAAGTGAATAGAGCAGGAGTTTAACTACATCATTAAACGTGCCGCTCATCGATCGGTTGCGCCACTCGCGTTCACCTCCGAAATTTTTTCTCGGAAAGTCCTGTTGTTGCACGTGCAGGTCGAGGGTTGCGGGCGGGCGATAAATTTCGACGCGGAAGGTCGGGCCGCGAAAAGCGAAACCGGGAACCGCGGTATCGATCGTCGAAACTTTTCGGCGTGGTGTTTCGCGAACGGCCGCGATGCACGTACACGATCGGCCGATGTCTCCGACGGAGGAAATCCAAGGCGAAAGAGATCGAGACTCGGGGCGACGTGCAGTCGCGCGCGTAGCGAATTATCGACGTCCCCCTGGCGCCTCTGTTTTCGATCTCCTTTCGCCCGGCGCTTTATCGCCGCGCGCTATCGCCGCGTTACACTTCCCACACATTCAAGGTCCGCCGATCGCGTAAATTGAATATCGCGGCGGCGTACCTGGCGCTTAGTCACCACCACCTGGCAGCCTACTTTTTCCCGGCGAGCCCGGCGAGGCACGAAAACACGGCGCGGAAACGGGGCATGCACTACTCTCGCAACGGTCCGCGTTCTCGCAACCGCGAAATTAACTAAAGGGATTAGTCATATTCGCTTTTATCGACGTCCTAGATCTCTGCCCCTCGCGGCGCAATCTCGAGTGTGCAATCTAATATAATTAAAACCTAGAGAGTCGGTGCGGAGGAATCGATCGACGCGTACGACTTTCCACGGTCGATCTTGCTCATCGATTTCTGGAGCAGCCCGCGCACTTTCTTTCCACTCACTTGCGCACTTGCGCGAGGACACGGCCGCGATTACGCGCGCATTGTCCACGGGTACTTGATCGGCGAGCGAAAGATTCGGGAAACGGTACGGGGCACTTGTCGCGTGTCTCGCGGCGCGACGCAGCGCCGTCGCTGTCGCTGTCGCTGTCGTCGTCGTCGTCGTCGTCGGCGACGTAATCGAGACACGCCGTAGCGCCGCGGTTTCCGAGCCGCGGCTAACCTAGCCGCTCGCCAAGTGTAACGAGGATTCTACTTACTTCCGGCGTTCTCGCGCGACGCGGGGCGAGGCGGAGCGGAGCGGGCCGCCGCTTCTCCTCCCCGCACCGCCGGCCTAACGCTCGGAGCGTTGCGTTAACTACAGGCGGCGATGGAGAGCCACGCGACGGCGACGATTTACGCGTGCCACGCGCAACGAGAAAGAGCGAGGGAGACGGACGGGGGGGAAAAAAGACAACGGGCGCCCGAGAGGGAAAGAGAGCGAAGAGAAAGAACGCGGGTGCGGGACGGAAAAGGGGGCGACGAGGAGGGGCTAACGCTGAAAATAATCCGTCGCGCAGGAGGCGCGACGTCCTCACCTCCTGCTGCTGGTGGTGCTAGTGGTGGTGGTGGTGGTGCGGCGCTTCCTCACGGCGGCATCTTCCGCGAGCGGCGCGACGCGACGCGACGCGACGCTCGCGAATGGTCTCCGGCGATCGGTCCGCGTGCGGGCGAAGGGACGTGCGGAAAATCGATGTTTCCCGCCGGCGGACGCGGCACGGAGGAACGACACGGGGACGCGGTGCCCCCTCGGCACTTCCGCGGCGACGCGACCTCTCGCGCTCTCCGCTCCGGCCCCGGCGAGCGAGCGCGCGTCCGGCACACGGGTGCCCTGGAGCGCCGAGGACGCGCTCGGCTCGGCGCCGCGATCGCGCGAGCACCGCCAACAGCACGCACGCACGCACACACCAGCGTCGTCGCCAAGCGCACAGTCTCTTACCCGCGAGCGCGGCGCGCGCGCACTCCGCGCATTATCGCCTTATCGCGTCTTCGCGATTTTCTCGTAGCGCCCGACCCGGTTGCACCACGAATGACGGACGACGCGCCTAGCAGACGACATTTTGCCTGTGCGCGGCGAGCGCGCCCGAGGCGCGCCGGAAACGGCCGAGGGGGGACGGCTGACAGCCGACAGGGGCGGCTCGGACGTTGCCGCGAACATTCAATTCGAATCGTATAGAGAGAGTCCCCTATTATGAGATAGGCTTCTGGTATAAGACAGCGGGTTCTCGGCATCCAGTTGCACAAATCTTTTTCGCAACTGTTACACGCACGACCTGTCGATGAATTGTCCACTAAACAGATTTCACTCCGAGAGCAATAAATACACGGCGGAAGCAACAGATGATGCATATTAATTTAGCAGAAACCCCGCTCTCTCTCATCCCCGTGGCACAATAAAATTACAAAATTCTTCCACACGATTATAGTACGCATAAAATCAAATCGGGGGGGGAGAGGGGTCTCAACTTTATATAAAGAACGACGAGAAATTAAAAATATCGTTTTGTAAATAATTAGGTAGGGTGTTAGGTTAGGTGACAGCTTCACATGCTGATATTTTTAATTTCGCTTCGTTCTTTATATAAAGTCGTGAATCCCCCGCTGTTTTTATGCGTACTATAATCGTGTGGGAGGCTTTTGTAATTTTATAAAGCCAATTTTAAATTGCTCACGATTAAAAAATTGAAAATTTCAAGTATCAACATCCTTTTCATTAGACTTTTCACCTGAGTGTTTTAAGTATGAAAATGATCTGCTTTGCGGCCCGCAACTTATCTTGGCATTATTTTGTGCATAAAAGCTAATAAAAAAATTTACTAGCGCAAAAACTATGTTCGAATGTGTCGGTAAAACAGAAGTTCACGTGTCCCGTTTCATTCACCTGATCCGCCTGCGTTTATTTTGTATCCTAATTTTGTTCTATTCTAATCTATCTTGCGAAACGCACACTTTTGTACTTAATTTTTGCGTTACACGACGCGTCTCGTTGCCTCCGACTCTGGTGCCCGTTCTACACCTAGGGATGATCCTACTTGTGGCTCATCCGAGCGGAGAAGTTTATACGGGCATTTTAGTACGACTATCATACTAAGTATGGCTTTTGTATGATTTCACTGTGATTTTTAACCGTCTTCTCATGTAGAAATACACCCGAGTTCATAAAAGGTCTCAATACGACGATCTCTGTCCATTTATTTACTCACTAGGATGAGCCACAAGTAGGATCATCCCTAGGTGTAGAACGGGCGTGAGTAAAATAGCGGGGAACAAACTGGATCGCTGTTCAAACCTACTTGCGACAAACTTATTTTGAGCGACGCGAGTTTCTTATCTCGCTTCCGATGTCGAACAGCTCGTCCCGGCGCCTCGCCCGTGTTTCAAGCACGCTCGTCGGAACAGCTCGCACTCCTCGTGGATTCGTTTCAGGTTCGCCGGTCACGCATACGTCTCTCGCGCGAGAACCAGTTTCTCGAATTAAATATGCGTGTCGCGCGTAACCGGCGCGGCGCGGAGCGGCGGTTAGCTTTAACTAGGCGCTCGCATTTTTCTACGCGACCTCTCGCTCGCGTGACGTCACGCGGTAGCGTAAAGCAGATCCCCGGGTACACACAGAAGATTTGCGGTCTCTCGCATTAACACCTCTTTTTGACGACCGCTCGTACTGTTAGCTTTCCGATAAAAATCTTATCGCAAATAAAACGACGATTTCGGAAACGATCTTCCTTGCAGCGAGAGAGAGAGAGAAAGAGAGAACAGAATAGAATCTTTATTTATTAAACGCTCTGGGACAAGTCCTCTAAAGATGTTACGAGTGGGAATGAGCTTTTGTATAATGAACAATTTAAGTATAGAAAAATGTATAATAACAAATTTGAATATAGAAAAATGTATAGAATATAAGAACAAAGATGATATATAGGAAGATATTGCAGATTACAATTGAGTAATTACAACACCCCCCTAGGATGTAAAATACTAATTACAGAGAGAGAGAGAAAGAGAGGGAGAAGAGAATTTCGATTTTCAAGACATAGGACACGTTGGCTCTTAACGATTCTCATACAATATTTTTCATCTTCATCCACGAGAGAATCAAAAAGTCGAAACAATCGACCGAAATGCTGCGTATTACGATATATGGCTCCTACCTTTTTCGCGCGCGTCACGATCACTTCTCTCCTCACGGCGCGAAACGCGCGAAACCGAAGTGGCTGCTTCGAATGCCTGGCTGTTAAACCGAAATATCGTCGACGGACGCGTAATCGACAGTTACGGAAAATGACGACACGCACGATGCGCGATCGAGCTGCGATTGAACTTACGACGCGTCTCGACATGAAGAAGGGGCGGTGGATCTCGATAGATCTCGACGGGAGACCAAAATGTCGTCGAATATTATACGCGTTGATATAAGCGCCGCATCGCCGAGAATCTCGACGGACGGGACTTCGCACGCGCGAAACTCGTGATATTTTGTCGACGAACAGAGATATGCGAAGCGACCCGAACGCGACTCCGCACGCCGCCATGACACTCCGTTGTTGATCGCAATTCGAAATTTCTCGCGCGGCAATTCTCCAAGCGCGGGAATTGGAACCACGCGTTTCGAACGTGTTTTACGCGCGTGCACTTTTTTGCAAAGAAAGAGGAGACGAAGATTGTAGCAAAAAACTGACGACGAGTAGAGAAAACTTGACTATTCAACTCGGAAATCAAATTGACCAATATCCCATACAACACAAAAGCTTGCAACAACATTGCTGCAATATTGCATATTGCATATTGCAGTGTAATGTTACATAGATATTGCAGAGACATTATTTTACAATATTATTTTAATAATGTTGTAGCAATATTATTTTAAAATAATGATACAATTATGTTTGTAATATGTATATTGTTTCCTCATCTCACTTTTATAGTTTACTAGAAATGTTAAATACAATGCACAGTTTGTGGTTGAGCATTGTATATTTTTAAGAATCTGTATATATGCAAAGAAGTAATTGTATGCGTAACGTCAATTTAAAATAAAAAGTAATTTATCACTCACTGATAGGATTCGCAACAGCAGAGTTGTACATCGTTAACTATATATGGTAAACTGTAAAAATACAAATATGTATATGATTAGTATAAATTAATTATGTAAACTCGAAATTATTGTATTAAATATACTTTATATTTTATATTTTTTTAATAGGTATTTATTAAAATAATTATATACTCGTAGAATACTGAAAGTCTTCCTTTTAAATATCACTCACAAAATTTTATACGTATGGTTTTGTCTCTAATACTTATTTGAATCCTCGTTCGAATCATTTGAATAAATAAAATAAAAACATATAACATATACTTAATTTTGCACAAGTAGCAAGTAGCATAAAAATGTAAGACACTCACCTCACCGATTTCTCCGCTGTTGCCCGATGCCTCCTGGGCCTCCTCCTCCTCTCAGATTTCCTTGTGGCACTTACACAACACTCACTCGCGAAAATCATCGATCGCGCGAAATTTCGGGCACTCCCGTACGCGATGTGAAATACCGCGAAACGCACGAAATATTATTAACAAATATCGCGTGACTTTCTGTCGTACAAATTATTCAAACTAATAACTTACATTTTTGATTCGGAAGAATGGATAAATCACTTTTGAATTGACGATATAAAACACAACGCGAGCATCGGAAGCATAATCTGCGATAAAGAAATAGTTATTAGTCCACAACGAAACGATATTTTACAATCTTTGTCATTCAATCTAATCCTCGAAATAAATTATGTGAGCGAAATTTCCAGCGATAAATAATTGTTATTAATTGCAACAGTTAATCGAGATAATTTTCGATTACATTTACATAATGTAAAGACGTGCGATAAGCGACTTTCTTTACTTTCTGCCCGTTCGAGTTGTGAAGAACGACAGAGCGAATTACAGCGCGAATGTTGAAGTCGTACAAATTTCTCTCTTTTCCCAAGAATAGAATAGATTACACGAAATCAATAGATAATTAAAAGCGCGGTGCGTAAACGAGATGTAACCGCGACAAAGTACCACGATTTACATTCATGTTTTAGATGAGTTAGTCTCGCGAAATATGTATGTATACGTTAATAAAGAGCCGTCGCCTCGACACGCAATTCGTTTCTCATTATAAGTTGTAGGAACTTCATAATTAATCAAGGAACGTTACTTGTTACTGATAAAGGTGCAAATCAATAGTGTTTTATCCCTGCATTCATCGCGATCAAGTCTTGGAGACCGATAACGCAAAAGTAATACCACGCACGGAGCGACTCTCGCCACTACTTGCCGGCTCGACGTTCGGCAAGCGAGTGATAGCGGAGCGACCTTCACGTAAACAAAGGCCCGCGTAACGTCGCACGATATCGCGCGGCAAGAAAAACAACAAACATAGGGAGTTCGTTGTCCTGCCTACGAAATTGAAAATTCTGTACTGAATACTTTACTTTTTTCCGTAACTGTTACTACGTTTTGCGTATCATTCTGCGGACTTATTGGTATTGATTAAATTAACGATTAATTCTGTTCAATCGAGAAAATGTTTTGAAACAAAAATCGTTACTTAAATTCTAATTACTAAGATTAGAGATTTTACCTCAATAGTTGGCATGTACAAATGTATATTTCTAAATTGCAAACCTTCATTTACTATGAATCTAAAAGAAAAGTGAAGCACACCGTGCTTCGAGAAACCAATCGACATCGCGGAAAAGAGGCCTCAACTGTTCGATATTAACGACTTCGCGCTATTAAAATCTCTTTTTTGGAAAGGGATTTGTATTATTATGTAT
>NW_011967140.1:707430-712137 GCF_000949405.1 Vollenhovia emeryi
TATGTATATATATACATATCAATGTTGCAATCTTGCGATGAATTAGTTCGCTGCTAAGAGAATTTTTCTAACGAAAAGTAAATAGGAAGAACGGAATCTTTTGATATTGACGCTCCGCGACGGAACTGATAAATATAATTGCAAAGATGCAATCTTTTTAATAGAGATGACTTGACACTAAAAGGGAACAACGAATCGACCGCGAGTGTTATAATAATCTGAAGTGTTTTCTCGGTACTGGCACGTATTATCGTAATATCAGCGTAAGAGCCAATGTTTATAGATTATCTCCGCCCGAAGAAAAAACGTCAATTAGCAAAGAGCCGTTTAGCGGGCGCAAGGTGCGATGTAAGGCGATTACGAGCCGTGCTCACGCGCCTTGCATGTTAATATTAATGGAACGTGAGATCACTCTGCTACATAAGTGGGGACGTCAATTTTTCATGCCACGCGGTTCCCCGACTGTTAATTCCACTGTCACCAACGGCAACCTTCAGAACCTTTTGCTGGTTGATGTCACCATTAAATAAAGCCGGTGATACTATCGATAAATCTGCCGTTTCCTCCTCCGCTTGCGCTCCGAGCGAGCGCGTTCAGGTGTATTTGACACGAGAAGCGTGTCATTATCATACGGAATACATTATCTCGGCGGCGGCGGCGGTGCCGCCGCCACTTTTTAAATTCGTGACGCAACGTCGGACCGATCTTGCCACATCTGGATGAAGATACAATAAGAAATGGCGTAATTAAACGTTTATGTAATCGTGTATATAATAAATTACAAAGGTTGCGTTTCATACATTATGCTACACGTGTATTGTACAATGACTAGCTTCCACTTACAGCTGATAAAGTTTTTCTAATAGTAAATTCGATTGCTTGCACTAGTGCGCAGTGAATGCACACTGAGGCCTGTTTATAGTCAATTTTTATATTTAACTTTGTCTCAAATACATGCTCAAAGAATATTTAGCTAAAAAATTATCCGTATGGATGCTATACAGATCATTTTACTGGCTAAGGAATATTTCAAAAGATATTTAAGACGATTCTTAAATATAAGTATTGACTGCAAACAAGCCTTAGTGCGCGCTAATGCAAGCAACCGAATTCACTATAAGTAACAAGCGTTAGGGCGTGTTTGAAGTTTACGCTGCGACGTTTTCTCATCGCGCTTCTCGATACTGGGGACGAAATTGGATTTATTTTACACCTCCAGCGTGGACTATACATTGCTAAGCTTGACTAAACGTGCTGAATCTTGGCGCTTTTCAGCGGCCCTTTGACTTTCTTGCTGTCCGCGGCGGTGACCTTCCAAACGAGCTCCAGGTTCTCGCGAGTCGCGCTAATCTCCTTCTGCAGCCGACCGATCGTTTCCTCCTTCTGCCTCAGCAGATGCTTGAAGCGTTGCAGCTCCCGGTGGTACTCGTCCTTCATTCGATGCACCCCGAGCTGCTGCACTTTCATATTTTTTTCCGCCAGCTCTAATTGCTGCTTGGCACCTTCGTGCACGACCTAACGTGACCATATTTAAAAAATCGACAAAAAGTATATATTTCAAAACAAGCTTGGGTGTTCTTATAGTCACCAGTGGTAAAATTAAATAAAAATATAGTACAATAAAGAAGTAAAATAAACCAGACAGTCTGATCGACTACAAGCTCTACATTTTTATTTATATATTTCTAACGTGAATCTTTCCTGTGTATGTATACCTTTAATTGCTCCTTTAGGTGGCCCACGCGTTGAGTGATAGTATCGCCGAGTAAATGAATACTTGCATTTTCATTTTCTGTCTCGTGCAAAAGTGCGACGAGCTTGTCCCGTTCGGCGGCCATCCTTTCGTACTCACCGAATAACTCTTCGCAATATAACGTAGTTTTCCTTAACTGCTTCTTAAAAGAATCTCGGGATATTTGCACGGTGTGTGCGACCTTTTGAAAGTGCTCCAGTTTCCGCTGCATACGTCTAAGAAGAAGAAAGGAACCGAAATTGAAATCAAATTTTATTTAAATGAAAATTATAATTAATTTCTAACGCGTTGATGCGAGACTCACTTGAAACGCTTCTCGAAGCTTTTGTTCAAAGCTTTCAGTTGATTTCTTTCTATCGTAACTACGTCCAGTTGCGCGTTATTTTGGCCGCAGGATTCTTCCAGTTCTTTAATGCGAGCGGACAGCTTCTCCTTCTCGGTCTCATACTGACGCTTCAATTTCTCAAACAATTCTTTACACTCCTCGACGGCAGCATTGTGAACGTGCATAGGCATTGTTTTTGCATTATCGTTTTGCAACTTCTCGTATTCCTTATGGAGAACGTCGTATTTCCCTTGACAATTACTCAATTCAGTCTTGGAAGCGAGATATCCCTCGTGAAGTCTATTATTGTCAAATGACATCGCCTCCACTTTCTGTTCGTACAACGAGTGGATCTCGTGTATCTTTTGCTTTTGGTGAGCGGTCTGTCTCGTGTAACACTCGTTCAACTCCTTGAGCAAGTCAGCGTCCTCAGATATCATCTTGATCTCATCCGTGTACCTGGCACACTGAAAAACTTTTACTACACTGAGAAAAATGTCCGATTAAATACAATCGGATAATCCAATTACATAATAACAAACGGATATATCCGATTAAATTGTATATCCGATGAAAAATGTGATCGGTTTTTCAATCAAATTTCATCGGTAACTGCATTTCAACGGATAAATTTTATCAGATGTATCGATAATTTAATCGGAAAACGTAATCGGAAAAATTAACCATCGGAAACACTATTTAATTGGTTTATCAGATAGAGATTTTTTTCAGTGTATACAATAATGTGTATACAATGTGTAAGGTGCACGACAATCTTTTTTTTATAAATAGAATACCTTTGACTTCAGTTTCTCCATTTCGCTCTGCATATATTCGTTCTCTACAATGACTTCCTTGCACCTGGTGCTAAAATTCGCGATGTCCTCCTCGTATTTATTTACAAGCTCTTGCTTCTCCGACAGGCTCTCCTGATAAGCGTCCAAAAGTGGACCCAGCACATGAGTATTCACCGTACCCCACGACTCCGATACCGCTTTGAGATCATCTGCTGGTCTCTTAGAATCTAAGGCGTCATTAATATTTTTAGATAGGACGCTATTCTGCCCGGATTCTTTCAATTTGTCTTGATATCTCTCGAGCTCTGCGTTCAGACGATATATCACGTGCTTGAGCAGCAGCACGTCTTCGTTCAGCTGTGCATTCTCGGTTCTGCATCTTTGATTAAAAGTCAAAAGGCCAGAATTGGTTTTCTCCACTTTCTGCAAAGCCTCTGTGAACTTCTTGTGATGCGCGTGCAACTGGCGATATTCCGTTTCGCGCTCCGCCGAAAGTGCGCTTACTTTCTCGT
Organism: Vollenhovia emeryi; assembly: GCF_000949405.1. Taxonomy (NCBI): domain Eukaryota; kingdom Metazoa; phylum Arthropoda; class Insecta; order Hymenoptera; family Formicidae; genus Vollenhovia; species Vollenhovia emeryi. Next base: position 710,818 of record NW_011967140.1, read on the forward strand.
ATTCTTGCCGCAGGCTGTCGTGATTCTTTAACAATTTCTGGTACTTGTTGCAAATTCTCGACAACAAGGAATCCTTCTCTCTCAATTCCGCAGCAGCCTCTGAAATTTTACGGAACATTTTCTCGACCGTATCTCAGCAACGAGTATTATTTCATATCATCAGTATATTTCATATCATTAGCGAGAATTTACCAGGGTTCATGTCGGAGCTTTCAAGCTTCATCGTCAGTATCCGATTTTCCTCAACTAATCTGTCAATTTTTTTCTGAACGCTGTGCTTGCCGCCCTTCTTGGGCGGTGCGATGCCGTTGCCGTTTCCATTTTTGTCCGCCGACTCCTCCAATTCGCCGTTCGCCCTTGAGTGACGCTTTGTTCTGTGAAACCGTTTGTAGCGCACCGGCCTGTGCACCGGCTCCAGCTCACTTTCCGCGACCGAGATCCTCCGACTGCTGCGCTGCGATTGCAACAAGGAATATAAGAGGCCGAGGGAATTCACGTCGGCAACCTCTCCACGAGGATACGCGGAGGCATTTACGACCTACCTTTTCTCTGGTACGCTTGTCGACGCCGTCGTCGCGATTCGGCATCGCCCGTGTCGGCCGATCCGAGAGTGCACACGTGGCGGAGGTCGTCCGAGGGGAATTTCACAAAAACGCCAGCACGCGCGAGATGTTCAACGTTAGCGTGGACACATGACGCGTCGAATCGCACTGACTCGGAGCAGTGGGCCTCGGGCAGCTCCCGGTTTGTTTGTTTCCATTATAGCCATGACTTCGGCCACCATGGCAACCAGGCCTGACAGGAAGTGCAGCCAGTGCAGGTCGGACTGGTCGGAGGTCGGTAAACGCGAGCACGCAAGGAAAACTCGACCGAATGAGGGTGACGTCCCATGACGCGTATCGCGATACGCGCGTATCGGGCGTATCAAACTTCACGACCAATCACGGACGATCCGCCGTTTTCGATACGCCGAATTTGGTTTCTTATGTCACATGGAGCGGATTACGCGGAAGCGGAATCAACGGATCGCCAATCACAGGATTGTTACGACGGAATTTTTTAAAGAGTTCTATCAGAATTGTTTTGTGATTGGCAATTCGCTCATTCCGCTTCCGCACAATCCGCTCCATGTGACATAAGGGACCAAATTCGGCGTACTGAATACACACAAGCAGATATATGTATATATGAATACATCAATCACTACTTGGTAATGATGCTGAACTAAGATCGGAATTATATTCTAGTGGCAGTAAGAACAAAAACCTTTATGGAAAAAATTCTTAATAACTTGGGAGGTAGGCGTTTATAATTTGTGCA
>NW_011967141.1:0-12939 GCF_000949405.1 Vollenhovia emeryi
CGAGAAATTTCAGCACTATCATTTGTGGAAAATAATCGCTTCTAATTTAAAAACTATTATAGCCTCGACACTTTTGTATTAGGATTTTCGTCTGGAAATGTTCTAAGGAATCTGTCATTAAGAGGACCTCCGGTGGTTTTAGGACACCCTGTATATATATATATATATTTCCCTATATTAGATATCAATACTATCAATATAATTTTTTATGTGTTTCAAGATGATTAATGTGTGGAAAATATCGATTTTGAAGGGGTATTGAAGTTGATTTATATAAATGCAATAACACAAGTTTACAACGTTTCAACACTGTTCATAATCAGAAGTTAAATTTTTTTACATAAATGTGTAAATAATATATAAAATCTACATGTATATACATATATATTAAAGTAATATCGTTTACAAGCTATAAAATAAATGGACGGTCCTAGATAACAAAAGTCATTGTTTTACATTGTTATAAAATGTCTTAAATCTAATTATTATTAGTTAATTGATGGAACGGCCCGCAGAAAAAATGTAATATCTTGTTTTCTTCCTGCTTTTCTTATTTATTAGCAGATAATATAAGGGTTTATCTCAAAAAATAAGTCCATATGCACTTGTTCGTCAACCTAAAGTTAATCTATTGTATAATATACATTCTTACAGTTATTTCGCTTGTTATGCTATTGTTTTTAAGTACAATTTTATACCATATGTGATCCTATAAAACATAATTATCCCATTTCTTTGTAAGATTGTTGAAAAAATTAATGTACAGCTCCGTAATTAAATAATAAAATTGAGGAAAATAGTAATGCAACAAGAAAATGGTAACCTAGGAATTTAAGTTTTTGCTTATGTATGTACACTTTTAAGCACAGATAATACGCAGATGATATTTTGATTATAAATTATCAGATTACATGTAAATAATGTACATTTAAAAGTGTTTTTAGATATTGTAGAATACTGTGTACAAAATGATCCTCTACATATATATATATATACACATTCATTTTTTAATTCCTATTGTATTGTATCGTAAAAATTGTTTTAAACGTTGAATTTGAAACTACCATTGATCCAAATAATTTTCTTTTCCTAGATAAAAACTCCAAATATTTTTTTACTGAGAAAATATTTAATAGCACATATAATTTATCTTCGATTTTATTTTATACATAGAGATATTTATGATATATATTTAACAAATTTATTTCAATAAAATTTTAGAAAAACGTAACAGTTGTTAAATAAAATTACTCATATATTAAAACTCAAATTTGTTGAAATTAAATTTCATCAGTTTTGATTTTAACAGAACATTTCTTCTTAACATGACGATTGTAACATGTGTTATTAATTGTACACATAATACATGAAGATAATTACATTTGTTTCTTCAGTCCTTGCAGAAATATCACAATAATTTGTAAATTTTATATGTATTTATAGACTTTTCCTACAAAATAACATGATAAGACCAATCTTCAATATTAAGGTTTTCTATCCCTTACTGAATTTCATTTTTTTTCTTTTTACCGAAAAGATATCCAATTGCACTTACAAGAGATTTAGGTTATTATTTTAAGAAAGATTTTATCCAATTTTTGTGGTGTAACTTACAAATTATATGTCCACGTTCCTTTTGCCGATTGAATATAACGAAGTGGCGTACTTCTAACATCAGAGCTTTTTGATCTTCTTACGCAATCTTGGCTTAAAACTCTACATCCCTGGCTCAAAATGACATTATTAAAATTACCACGAGGAATACTGTCACTGCTCGCTACGCGTCTTACATCATTGCTTTTTCTCTCTTGGCAATTTCTCGATGGCGAATTGTTTAAAGTGGAATCTTTGATTTTGTATACGGACTGATTATTTCCGAGCAATCTCGGGCTCGGGTCGATCGATACTGTTTTCGGGCTGTGTGTTGAGCAAACTTTTTCGGCACATTTACTTCGTTGAATTTGACTCTTATCGTTATTTTCTTCGAGTAACTGATGGTCAAGTATGCGATGTTCGTCATTATTGCAATTCCCATCGTTATCAGCGCATTGGCTCAAAGTTATGGTAGACGAATCAAGCGAATCGGAGAATTCCGGGCTGGGAACAGAAGACATGCTGCCGATATGGGAGAGAGCGACCGTCCCCTGTGGATTTTGGGGACGGTGTCAGAAACATCATTCTTCTAGTTCGTCCATTCGATTTCTAACAGCCATTTCTACCACTTCCAAACTTGGATAATCCAACTCCTTAACCAAGCACAGAACAGCAGATAATATATTCGAATTCTAAAAGTATATATTAAAAGTACATTTCAAATTTTATCATTAATTATTTAGAAAAAAAACAAGAGCTGTAAAACGTACCCTTGTTACTGGCCGCCTGTGATAGCGAAATTGATTCCTGCATTTGTCTTTATCGGAATGTCTCACCCAACCGGGGACACCGGGTTGATTTGGGTCTTCCTGTATCGAAACATGGTAATTTTATTAAAACTTTTTATATACATTGCTTTGTGTTACAACGTCTGGCCAGCTAAATATTATAGCCTGCATCGGGCTAAATATTTTATGAAAGCAACACACTTATTTGAATCTAACCCTTTCGTTGGGATGCGTTGCCACCCTTCTTGCTTGAGGTGTTGAAGGAGGTTGTGGCAAATCCTCATATTCTAATCTTGTTCTTTCATCATAGCTATAGTTATTTCTGTCATTACGCTTGTCATCTGCAAAGTCGTTGGCAGCATACTGCGTACGTTGCGATGTTGGTGTATACATGCGTTGAGATACTTCGTTTCCATACTCGGAATAAGCTCGCCTTTCATCGTAATCTCCATTATGTCGTTGTACTACTGGACGTTCATCGTAATCCTAAAATATCATTTTCTATAAGACAGCAGGCAATATGTGCTACGTAAATTTAAAACAAATTATTTTACATTTTAGCCGTAGACTTTCCATCTCATATTATTGACATAAAGACGTTAATAGGTAAAAACTAATGTCTTTTATTTATTCTGAATTTAACAAGATAATATAAAACATAATCAGTTTAGATATTAGATTTTTTTAATTTTTATGTTTAACATGTTCATATTTATCTCATTTGATAGAATTATTTATATTTATCATAATTAAAACAAATTATTCTGTAAATAACAAACTTGTGATTTCCGAACTATCGGCTATCAGTCAAAACGAATGTGTACATTTTTCGCTTCATAAATTAGACTATTATTAGATCTTATTAATTTCAAATTTTATATTGATCAATATGTTAGGTGACGTGCTAAAGCGATTGAAAAAAATTACTTAGCATTAAATGTCTCCTAAGCTCAGTTATACAATGTAGCCAGAAAACATTCGAGTTAAATTCGAGTATTTATCCAATCGTAATCGCTAACATAGTAATACATGACAGTATTGCTGATATATAAAATATATTTAACTGCCTATTTTATTATGGATAATATGAATAACGAGAATCGCAAATACGCTTAAAAATGTGCTGTACTTAAATGTACCTTGGATATTTCAAGAGTGTTAGTGGCCACAGTCTCATTGTTGCTGCGTAATTCTGAACACACAGTGTCATCTTTGCTCTGATTCTTTGACTGTCCATTTTGTAGCTGTTAGTATAATCAGGCGATAAGACAGGCTTTAAGTTATAGTTATATTTGAGATCTTTTTAAATTCAACTAGTTGCGATATGATCAGTAATATCAAATTAATGGATTAATTACTTTTACTTTAATATGAAAGTATTGTATTAAAAATGGTATTACAACGCATTAAGAAAATTTCCCAGCACATTAGCTACATTTTGTTAACAAAGTTATTTACTTTTAGAAATGATTATTAAAAGATATTTGTACTCCTATAAATCGATGATATGCATGACTGACCTCATATGCATATTGATTATTTTGTGAGTAATGTTGTGACGATGACGCATTATAATTTGCGTTTCTTCTGTCAGGGTCATATTCTTCATGTGTGTGCTGCATCTCATCAAAGCTCCTCTGAAAAATGTTCTGCATGTACACGCATGTATATTGCCACGTTTCAATAATTATACTACATCTCATAAGCTGCCAATTAATCTATTTTAGTGATTGGTAACGGACATTAAAGAATGCATTAATTTGCGTTATTACCTGGTCGCTAGAAGAACTGTATCGCCTAGATCGTCCCAATTCAGTTTCTTCAATGTACTCAATTGCAATATCCTAATTTAGTATAAATGTCATTTAGCATTTCAATGATTGTTAAAAATGCATTAAAAAAAATATATATATAATTTGAAATTAATACATGTAAGTTTTAATAACAATCAAACGAACAATTATTAATTTTAAGATGTAAGGCATATAAAAAAAAGTATAGAAAATTATTGATGAAATAATGTGAATATTAATTGCATATAAGTCTTTTAGTATTGCATTAACTTTTTTCGCTATTATTGCATATTATTGAAAATATATTCTCACCTCAGGGCTTACTACATCTGATTGCGGAGAAGCATCTACTTCAAGAGGATGTATTAAAGGTCGGCCTACTGCCATCGCAGTTTGCACTTCTTCGGGTGTCACTATCTTATCATCTAATTTCTCGAGATTTGGTAAAGCCCGAAGTACAGCTGATCGATATCTATCAAAGCAGTGAGTTGATAAAATTCTCGTAACTTCTTTTGTTTGACGAGATCTACTTAAGTATTTACCCATCCTTCTCTGCACATGGATTTTCACCGAGCCACAAGTTTCGTAAATTAGGCAATTCTTGAAGATAGCAGACTTCATTTAAATCTTTGATATTATTTCGTCTTATAAATAAATCCTGGAGCTTGTGGCAGTATTGAAAGTCAGCAAGTGTATTAATGTTATTTATGCTAGAAATAAATGTAAACGCTATTATTATTGTTGTTTCGAATAAAAGAGAGAAAAGGAAACTGATTCATTAGGATTATATTTATTGCCACTTCTCTCCTTTATTCCGAAAAGAAAGGATCAACTTTATATCCTGTTCTATAATTAATATTATATAAAAATAAAAATAAGAATCTTCAATCCCGTCAGACTGGATTTCAAATATTCCAGATACTGATCTTCATATTTTTCAATATTACTCAGGCAAATCACAATGAATTCAAAGCGTGTGTGGGCAGAACAACTTCTGAGGTTGTGGGCTGTGACCATGAGTTTAATACAATCATGCCCAAAGTAGGAACACGTTGCAGCTTCTACGTTTTCGTAAGATGAAAAATATCTTAGATCACGATCGTCAATAGAAAGAGTTAACATATTTTTGCGCAATAAACTGCTCGCTAATGAGCACTGCGGCTCCCCCTTTTTTGGATTTACTCCAAATTGCTACACCGCAATAAATAACATTTCAAGGATCTTAACATTCTTCTGGTTTCAGTAATTGTCCAACCACTTCAACAAGCCTCAACTCACCTCAGTGACAACACTTCCACGTTTTTCATCTTTCTCAGGATGCTAACATCTGTTAATTCTGTTCCCCTGTGTAAAAAATATGTTAATTCAATTGAATACAAGGAGAAAAGTATTGTTACAGTTTAACTTATCATCTCAAGCGATTCCAAACTAGACGGGCAAACTTTACAAGAGCGTCTCGCTCCAAGGACAAAAGAATAAACAATCCTTTCAATTGTAAACGCTCGTCGTTGAAGCAGCGTTTATAAAAATTCCTCAAAAATTGGCTGTGCACTTTGACATTACTCGGCGTACGTCTGCATGTAAAGTGCTACTCGACGAGTACTTTTCCACGTATTCTTTCGCATGCCAGTGTCTACGCGGATAGCAGTTAGTCACGCTCGGGTGATCATAATTCCCTTTTTTTCCCGTGGCAGAAAAATTTGATAACCTTGTTCGCGCGTGTCGTACGCGCGGCTACGTCGAGACGCTACGTTCGATCGCTCCGCGAGCAGTCGAGTCGCCGCGAATTAATTCGCCGCGCCGCCGAAGGAGACCTGTCGCGTAAGGCCGATGCAAACACTCACCAGCAATTGAGCTTCTTCACCGCAGAAAAGTCCGACACTCGCGTGCGAGCCACGACCATCTCTTCCGTCAACTTCACCATCGTGTCATTCGCGTACGGACGTTACTGCGCAATGGGAGATCGATACGCGGTCATCTGACGGGAGCTGCGACGCGATTAATTCGCGATACGCGAGATTGTAACACGGATACCACGACGAATTTTCCGAGCGATGCGCGCCCTAACCAATCGCCATGATGCCTTGCCGTCGACTAGCCGCGAAGTAGGCTGCGAGTGCTTTCACTGATCGCTCGCTCCTCAGTTCTCACCGTACTCCGGCTCATGCGCACAGCGGCGGCCAGCGGCGGCCCGCGACTCCCACGAGTACGGTCGGTCGCCGTTAATCATGCTCTTTGGACTCGTTCTCGCTCGACTTTACCATATTTCTTTCAACGACACCTAGGAAACACCTTGGCCCGTATTTCCGAATCCTCTTTTGTCGACAACAGTGCCCGTGTTGCCGTGCAAAAGATCCTTTCAGTACGGGAATTCTGTAACTTGCGATCGGCGCTTTTCGGTATCGTTAACTGGCGACAGCCAATGGCGAGGACGATCTTCGAAAGAGACGCAGATTTTCATTGGTTGCTCCTAGTTAACGTTATCGAAAAACCTCGATAGCAAGTTAGAGAATTCCCGTACAGGGCCAATTTCATAAACGTCGGTTAACTGTTAACCAGAGTTAATTCCCTATCTTTTTCCACTTTGTTGTCTAGAAAAGAAACGGAGAATCAATTATCCTTCGGTCAGCAGTTAACTCGATGTTTGTGAAACTGCTTCTCGGTTAATAAGAATCCTTTCCAAACCAATTATATTAACCGTCTCGTTCTCGATGATAAAGAATACCAATGTAGTACTGCTTGTCAGTGCTTAATTCCACAACATATTTAGAGTGCAAGTCATTCAAATTTTTTGGCGCCCTTCCGCCTATCTCTTCCTGTTGCCGCTTGAGCTCTACCTTCATATTGTTTTGTTGTGCGAAGATTTCACGACGTCTTCAGCAGTGCAAGAAGGAAAAACATCAATTAAAATCTCAAGGATTATGGCTAACTCAAAGAAAAGGAAGCGATCAAGATCGCTGTCTCGAGATAGACATAAAAAAGAGCGTAGGACGGAAAAACAGATCCAAGAGATGCAGAACCAGATAACTAACCTAACAAATACGGTTAAGCAGTTCATAGAAAACTCAGGAAAGATATCCCTCCCGACAACAAGTCAAGCGGATATCTTGTCCCACTCGGGAATAGATAAATCCGATGGTAGGTAAACAACCACAAGTCGGTTAATAGTGAGAATTTGTGTACAAGTTCAATAAGAACCTGGTTTCACAAAACTACACAACAAGTGTACCTCTCACATTAAAAACATCAGTACTCTCCTGTTCCATACGAACGTTGAGTTATCAAAAACCACACGTTTTTGATAGTGAGCGTTTCGTAAATAAGTTCAATAAGAACGGTTATTACGAAACTGCACAATAAGTGCTGCTCAGATTAAGTAATAATAATAAGAATAATAGTATTAACAATATTATCATGATTACATTCAATAAGAATTTACAAAACTACACAAGTGCTGAACGGTCTATTACCTTTACATAAGTTGTTGAATTCCTTGTTATTATTAAATTTCAGAGATTTCAGTACAGGATACGACTGGGAAACCAGATCAGTCCCCGAACAGTTCTCCGATTACAACTGAAGAACAGTCCAATGAGGACACTAACAGAGAGGAAATTAAAAAACTATTAGGAATAGATCCTAATGATTCTAAACAACTAAAACTTAACTTTCATGAGGAATTAAGAAATACTTGGACAAAATGGATGAAAGACGGCCTTCCGGAAGCGAAGAAAAAACAAATCTTAGAATTGTACTCACGGAAGGAAGAATTTTATACGGAAGCACCGAAATTAAATACAGATATCATCCCAGCTCTGACAGACATCGCCAAAAAGAGAGATGAACATTTTGTAAACACGCAAAACTGTGTAGGAACGGCAATTTCGGCCTTGGGCGCAGCAATTTCAATGATATTGGAGACACCAGAAGAGGGTATAGATCAGGAAAAATTCTCCGATCTTTTATGCCATGCAGGTCAACTTCTGACAGAGATTTTCCACGAACACTCAATTGCAAGAAAATCATTTATCACTCCCTTGCTAAACAAGTCGCTCAAACCAACACTGGACACAACAGTCTCAGATGAATGGCTGTATTCAGAAAAATTCAGGGATTTAGTTAAAGAAGCCAAAACTATTGAGAAAGCAGTAGGCGGCCTTAAACACCTAGAAAAAACCCAGAAGTCTCAATTAACCCCTCGTAGGCAGGGAAACTGGAGAACCCCACCTGCGAACTGGAGGCAGGTGGGGAACTATTACAAACGACCAATGTTCAAGTTCAGACCCAAAACCCAGGGAACCAAACGAGAACCTCAACGAAGAAATAATTAAAGTAAGAGCTACTGCGGGACAGGTTAAATTTTTTATTAAGGCTTGGAAGGAAATTACGGATGATAAATTCATCCTAAACTGTATAAGAGGATACTCAATTCAGTTTAGGGAACATCCCATACAACCGATCATCTTGAAGGAACCATCCTGGTCATCAGAACAAACTTCACATTACAGGACTGCAATAGCGCAGTTATTAGCTAAAAATGTGATAGAAGTATGCGCAGAATTGAATGACCAATTTATTTCCCCTTTTTTCCTCGTTCCAAAACCGGATGGCTCGAATAGATTCATTATCAATCTAAAAGAACTGAACAAGTTTATAGACCCGATACATTTTAAGATGGAAGACATCAGATCAGTTAGAGACTTAGTTAGAAAAAACGATTTTATGTGTACCCTAGACTTGAAAGATGCATATTACCTAATTCCGGTTAAAGAAAGCGATAGAAGATTTCTAAGATTTCGTTTCGAAAAGAAACTATATCAATTTAATTGTTTACCCTTCGGATTATGTACAAGTCCATACATTTTCACAAAAATTATGAAACCCGTTATTAAGCGTTTAAGGAGCGAAGGTGTTACATGCAGTATTTACCTTGATGATATTTTGATCATAGAAAAATCAATAGAAAAATGTAGTAAAAATATTGAGAAAACAATTAATCTGCTAAAACAACTAGGATTTATCATAAATTATAAGAAAAGCTCCTTAACACCTAGTCAAAGATGTAAATACTTGGGATTCATAATTAATTCAGTGGATTATTGTCTGGAATTAGATAACGAGAAGAAACAAAAAATTGTATCCTTACTGGAAAAATTTCAAGTAAACAATTGGTACAAAGTTCGCGAATTTGCAAAATTACTGGGAACCCTGAACGCGGCCTGCCCTGCAGTAACATACGGATTCATATACTGTAAAAGATTAGAGAGAGAAAAATTTCTAACCTTGAAATTTAATGGTTACAACTTTGAGGGAAAAATTCGTATCAATAAACCAATGTTTGATGACCTTCAGTGGTGGAAGACCAATATTATAACGAGTTCCAACCCTATTAGAACACAAAATTACGCTCTAGAAATTTTCTCAGATGCATCTAGAACGGGTTGGGGCTGTTTTTGTAATGATATGAGCACTCACGGTACATGGAACGAGGAAGAAAGAAAACATCACATTAATTTTCTGGAACTATTGGCAGCATTTTTCTCACTTAAGTGTTTCGCATCAGAACTTTCTAATAGAGAAATTCTGTTAAGGTTAGACAATTCTACAGCCATCTGTTACGTAAACAGAGCGGGTGGAGTTCAGTTTCCGCATCTAAGCGAGCTCGCGAGAAAAATCTGGCAATGGTGTGAAAACAAAAAACTATGGATTAGAGCCTCTTATATTGCCTCCAAGGAGAACGTCGAAGCGGATACAGCGTCTAGAATCACAAATCTGGATACGGAATGGGAGTTATCTGATAGATATTTTAATCAAATCGTTAAAAACTTTGGAATGCCCTCGGTGGACCTATTCGCTACTAGAATAAATAAAAAATGCAAAATGTTTTACTCCAGATTTCCGGATCCAGACGCATCATCAGTAGATGCTTTCACAGTCTCCTGGAAGAACAAAAAATTTTACGCGTTCCCCCCCTTTGCGCTCATCTTACGTACTTTACGAAAAATTATCCTTGATCAAGCAGAAGGGGTGGTTGTGGTACCTTTGTGGCCATCACAACCATGGTATCCTCTATATAAGTCACTTCTTATTTCAAAATTACTAGTTTTTAAACCAAGTAAACATCTTTTGATATCACCTTACAGAGAAAAAACACATCATATGATATCCCACCTTTCCCTGGCGGCAGGAAAATTATCATATCGGCATTGTCTAAGAAAGGCGTAAGAGAGGACTCCATGGGTACCATGATTACTTCAATCACTAACTCTACATTGAATCAATACCAAAGTGCCTTGAAGATGTGGTGGGACTTTGCTCATAACAGAGGTCTGGATGTTTATAACGCCTCAACTGCGGACATTCTAAGCTTCTTATCAAAAAGATTCAATGATGGCGCAAGATATAGCGTCTTAAATACAAGTAGATCAGCGATTTCCCTTGTTTCTTTAAGAGATATATCTCAAGATGGTCTTATAGCGCGTTTCCTAAAAGGGGTTTTTAAGTTAAAACCGACAAAACCAAAATATTCCAGTACTTGGGATACATCTCTGGTGCTAAATTACATTAAAGACCTGCCTCCGATGTCTCAGTTAAAAATTAAAGAGGCAGCAGAAAAACTAACAACATTGTTAGCATTATCAACGGCTCATAGACTACAAACCCTAGCACTAATCGATATTGAGAACATTTCAAGATCGAAGGCTGGGATTACAATAAAGATACCGGACTTGATTAAAACATCTAGACCAGGATCCTTCCAACCCGATTTATACTTACCTTTCTTTAAAACAAAACCCAATCTGTGTGTAGCAACCTGCATCCTGGAATATTTAGAAATCACAAAAAACTTAAGAGACAAAAGCAATAAACGTTTATTAATTTCAACAATTAAACCACATGGTCCAGCTAGTCCACAAACAATAGGACATTGGATAAAATCCTTACTAACAAAAGCAGGAATTGACACAAAGGAATTTTCTGCATACAGCACTAGACATGCAGCGGTGTCGGCTGCTTTCAATAAGGGCGTTGATATTGCAACAATTAGACGTACAGCCGGTTGGTCGGCACAATCTCAAACCTTTATGAGATTTTATAATAGACCGATACAACCATCCAATGATCACTTTGCGCGAGCAGTTATATTATAAAAAAGATAAATAATAAATAAAGATTTGAGTTCTTGTATACGCTAAAAATCTACATTGGTATTCTTTATCATCGAGAACGAGACGGTTAATATAATAGAACGATCGAACGAGCCCGCCGAAGGCGGGCGAAGTTCGATCGAGATTATATTTACCGTCTCGTTCGAAGATGATCAAAGTCCCTCCCTTCAGAGCTACCCAAAAATTGTATACCCAGGATCATCAATAAAACGTTGTCGACAATAACTCAATCTTTATTATATAGGAAATGTCTACGACATTTTTATTATGTTACATAAATGGGGCATACCAAAACAATATGAAGGTAGAGCTCAAGCGGCAACAGGAAGAGATAGGCGGAAGGGCGCCAAAAAATTTGAATGACTTGCACTCTAAATATGTTGTGGAATTAAGCACTGACAAGCAGTACTACATTGGTATTCTTTATCATCTTCGAACGAGACGGTAAATATAATCTCGATCGAACTTCGCCCGCCTTCGGCGGGCTCGTTCGATCGTTCTATTTTAGCGGCACTTTTATCGATAGAAGAGGAAGAGGAAACAGGATATGCCCTTGTTAAGTGATTTATTGAGTCAGTCTATAGAGGCCCTCCACCTCTTTTCTTTACAATGTGATTTTTTACAATTTTATTATCTATTTCATTTTTCTTATAATTTTATTTACAATGCAAAAAACTCACCGACACGATGCGCAGCGGCGGAGTTGTATCTACGTTGATTCGCCCGATGCCTCCTCCTCCATTCGGGTGTCCTCCTCTCCAGTGTCGTTGTCTCATTGTCAGCTGTCCTCCGACACACTCGCGAATTTACACTGCCGTTTGTAAAGTCACTCGTCACTTGTCGCACTGTATCCAAATGCCACTTCACTCGCGAATTCACACTTCCGTTTGTAAAGTCACTCGCCACTTGTCACTGTATCCAAATGCCACTTTACTCGCGAATTTACACTTCCGTTTGTAAAGTCACTTGTCACTGTCACTGTATCCAAATGCCACTTCTTCGGTTTTCACTGTCCGATTGTCACCGAGTCCGATTTCCGCTACGAACTGTTCGATTCCATCGAGCATCGATGGCAAATCGCGGGAATTCAGCGATCGCACGATGATGTCAATCACTGATTATTCGCAGAGAGCGATCGCGGTTTCTTCCCGCACTCGTCGCGAACGCGTATCAAGAAGGACTAATACGATATGCGAAGCGGCACGGGCGTAACCGATCAACTCGACCGTCGCCGCGTGAATGATCCTGCGTACGGCGCCGTAAACACCGTAAAAACCGAGCGCGGAATGATACGCAAAACATAGTAACAGTTACTTCAATTTCGTAGGCGGGACAACGAATTCTCAACGTTTTTTTGTTGTTTTTCTCGGCGCGGTGACGTACGATGTTTTTGCGTACCGTCGTGTAGCCCGAAGGTCGTCGCGCACTCACTCGCTCGCCGAACGTCGAGCCGGCGAGCAGTGGCGAGAGTCGCTCCGCGCGTGGTGTTACTTTTGCGTTATCGGTTTCCAAGACTCGTCCGCGATGAATGCAGGGATAAAACGCTAGTGATTTGCACACCTTTGTTAGTAACAAGTGACGTTCCTATACCCAGAT
>NW_011967141.1:14444-103073 GCF_000949405.1 Vollenhovia emeryi
TACTTTCTGTATACATGGATATTTCACGAGACTAATTCATCTAAAATATGAAGGTAAACTGTGGTACTTTGTTGCGGTTACACCTCGTTTACGCACCGCGCTTTTAATTATCTATCGATCTCGTGTAATCTGTTCCATTTTCGGAAAAAGAGAAATTTGTACGACTCCGGTATTCGCGCTGTAACTCGCTCTGTCGTTCTTCGCGACTCGGACGGGCAGGAAGTAGAAAAAGTCGCTTACTGCTCGTCATTACGTGTAAATGTAATCGAAAATTATCTCGATTAACTGTTGCAATTAATATCAACTATTTGTCGCTGGAGGTTTCGCTCATATAATTCATTTAGAGGATTAGATTGAATGATAATAAAGATTGTAAAATAGTGTTTCGTTGCGGACTACAACTACTTCTTTATCGCAGATTATGCTTTGATTCCGATGCTCGCGTTGTGTTTTATACACTGAAATATATATTAACTGGAACACGCGCTGGGCGGCAGAACAAGCGATTCGTGCGGGCAGAGAGAGAGCATCGTCGAGTGGCGTCTGTCATTGTCTGGTTATAGGGTGGTCGAGAGTGGGGACGGAAAGGTACAGTCCGATCGAGAAATTGGCCGATGGCAGAAAACGATCCGTAAACGCTTAAGACTGTCTTAGATCGTAGACGTAAGGCAAGGCAGAGAGAAACGTAAGTCGTGAAAGGCTATTGTATACCACTTACGTTTCTCTCTGCCTTGCCTTACGTCTACGATCTAAGACAGTCTTAAGCGTTTACGGATCGTTCTCTGCTATCGGCCATTAGCTCGTTGTCAGAGGTTACACGATCTCGCGCAGTCGTGCTGCGCTTCGATTTTACTTTTGGATTCGAACTGTACTAGACAAGACAAACGCCACTCGACGATGTTCTCTCTCTGCCCGCACGACTCGGCTCTAGGCGCGCGTTCCAGTTAGTATATATTTCAGTGGTTTTATATCGCTAATTCAAAAGTGTTTTATCCATTCTTCTGAATCAAAAATGCAAGTTGTTACTTTGAGTAATTTGTACGAAAAAAAGTCACGCGATATTTGTTAATAAAGTTTCGTGCGTTTAGGTTAGGTTAGGTATTTCACATCGCGTACGGGAGTGCGCCGAAAGTTTCGCGCGATCGATGATTTTCGCAGAGTGAGTGTTGTGTGAGTGCCACAAGGAAATCTGAGAGGAGGAGGAGGAGGCTCAGGAGGCATCGGGCAACGGCGGAAAATTGGTGAGGTAAGTGTCTTACATTTTGATGTTATTTGCTACTTATGCAAAATAAGGCGTCTGTTCTGTGATTTTATTTTATTTATTCAAATGATTCGAACGAGGATTCGAATAAGTGTTAGAGACAGTACCATACGTATAAAATTTTGTGAGTTTATATTTAAAAGAAAGACTTTTCAGTATTCCATATAATTATTTTAATAATTGCCTTTTAAAAAATATAAAATATAAAGTATATTTAATACAATCATTTCGATTTTACATAATTAATCTATAATAATCATATACGTATTTCTTTTTTTACAGTTTAACATACATAGTTAACGATGTACAACTCTGCTGTCGCGAATCAGTGAGTGATAAATTACTTTTTATTTTTTAAATTGACGTTGCGCATACAATTACTTCTTTGCATGTATATAAATTCTTAAAAATATACAATGCACAACTACAAACTGCGCGCGCGAAGCGCAACAAAATTACGAACGATTCTAGGTGACGGTTTCGTACTTGTATAAGACAAAAAAATTTTTGAACAGTTCCGGCAGTTCTGTCGAGAGTTTGTCGTACTTACCAGAGTATGTCGTACTTACCTCCAATTACATATGACGTTACTTTTACGCCAAAGCTTGTGCACTATCTACGTTTACGCTTGCGTCTTTGTCGTAAGCTATTACGTTGCTTTGTACTGTGACTTTAAATTTTGACAGACGCAACGTCAAACGGGCGAGAGGTGGCGTTATGTTACTTTTTTTTGTCGAAGGTACGCATTTTATTTCGTAACCGGCACTTTGAGTCCTCTGATGCCATACCAAATTGCGCTTATATTTATTGGAAAATTCATTAGATATATGACATCGTTAATTAAACGCGACGAGAGGCAAATGATTCTTATAACAGATACGAATATAGCATTAGTTATAGTGATTTTGCTTCCTCATAGAGGAAGCTTTGTTTTCTAATCGAAGAATGAAATACTAATGATTACAACTGAAAATAATCGCGCTCAACACAAGACAAAATAGTTTTGCCTGACGATGGCATCGATGAAGCAAGTGCGCGATAATTTCGTCGAAGAAACTTCGTGCGATCGTAGTATTATTAGTGCAATGCGGATATTCTGCAGATTAACATACGTGGGAATCACCTGAAATGTTGATAATTACTGGCTACGATCGTATAGTCATTGTCAGCCGTAATCGCGAGTATTATTTAGCCTCGTGATTACAAAACTAATAAAATTGCTATATAGTTAATATTGCGATTGAAACAAAACGGACAGTGGATAACGGGATTCAATTTCGGTGGGACGTGCGTGACGAAAACACATGGGACACCGGTATCTCGGTTAGTCACAGCATTTAACGTTTCGGGTACAATAATTTATTTTCATTGTCTTCTTCAGCTCCAGTACATATACAATACTCGATATATAATGATTCAGTAATGTCATTAAATACGAAGTACGAAATCTATCTAAACGCTAATTTCTCTAGATCGGTACTTTGTCTCGTCTCTTTCATATAAATGAAAAAAAAACGCTCGATAATTAATTATTGACAATTATTAATATACAGGTAGGTAAAGCGTCTTGTATTTCAATTTTTAGTAACTGCAAAGCGTCGGAACCTACCGTTGCGAGATAAATTAGATATCAATGTACATATTTTCATAAAAATTTCACCCTCGCTACGCTTACGTGTGTGCGTATCTCGGCTAAAGTCGTTTTTATGAAAGTCCGTAAAAACATCAAGCATCGATGGGAAGACCGTATTTCTCTCGAAAGCTTTACACACTCGACACGTTCGCGGGCAATACGATTATTTTGCCCCAAATGTGAATTGGAGTCCCGTCGGCTTCTAAATTAATTTAAATGAAAAATACTCGCATCCGAACGGACAGCTCGGCAAAGCCACAGATTTATTAATGATACGCGAAGAAGTAAATTTTAAAATAAATTAAGAGCCTAGACAGAATTGCTCTCCACGTTTCGCAATAAAATACGATTCTGTTGCGCGGACGATCGACGTCGCTTTGCCCGCGAGTGTATACTAGCAACGGCTGTGCAAAGTAACATTACATTTTATTAATGAAGCTGCCTCTATACGATATAACGAACATTGTGCGACCTGGCCGTTTGGCACTCACAACAGTTGTACGAACGTAGAGCAACCTAAGACGAGTCAATTACAAATTTAATGTGTTCTCTTTGCATTCGTTCGATGCTGGTAAGGTCCGCATATGTACGTGCTGGTACATGCATACATTTCTCTGTATTTAAGAATCAGAAATTGGGATTGTGGTTTCGAGATGGTACTCAGACGCGACAACATCGGAGGGTCAAGGTAACTGCACGTACGAATTAGAGCTGGGGCTCTATTCGAGTGTGAGGGATATTCGATATCCGACACCGGATATCATGGCGTAAGATTTGCAGATATGTATCGTATCGACTGTATTGAAAGGTCGACGGGTTGATATATTTTTTTTCAGTAAATGCGAGAGAAAGATTTACATGTTAGAGTTAACAAAATACAGTTAGTAGTGGCGACGCAATCGCAAAATTCCCGGGCTCTGTTTCTCATTTTGACGGCAAAAATTAAATTTTGAATTGATTTAGCCGTAGAGTAGCGACATAGATATATGTATTAACACCGTGAAGCCACAGTAGATTCAATCAGGAACGTTAATTTTACATCCGAATGAAAAGGATTTTATGCAGAACCATTTAGCGTCTAAGATTACAATCAACGTGTGAGCAATAGCGCCTCAATGTACATATATTGAAATCAATGAATTTCTAAATGTTGAACGTGACTTTTATTGCAAATTTAGCTCCGTATAATTTTCTACCGCGCTACGATAGAGCTCTCGTCTTCTTTCGATAATTCGTTTCGTCTATTGAAATAATTGAAATAATTCTCCCAGGCATAGAGATATGCTATTCTCACAAAATATACGACACCGCTGTTACGCACGCGGGCACCGTTTTGTGAAAACGTTGTCTAATGAACCCCGATAAATTTGAGTACAGATTGATGGTGCGTATATTTTATTACTCGTCGATCGAAATTACGAATTCACTTCAATAGTATCAGTCGAGGTGATCTAGGCGTTCATCTATCCACCCCTTTTTAATCGTCGCGATTAGCTCTTCTCGCCTCGCGAGGCTCGACTCGCGCGACATAGACTAGGACACTTTGTTAAATATGTATAAGTTCATATCAAGAGATTTTTGTTCATCGAAAAATCATCTAAACGTAAGTTTCTCGAAATGGAAGATTCGCTCTCGCGTGCGACGGTAGGAACGACAACGAGACGCTTTATTTCGAAAGAAAAAAATTGGCGGCATTCACCTATCTCATTGTCATAGCAAATATCCGTCAAGTCTTTCACCCGAATGGAAGGTCCATTTTCCATTGTTCGTGCTTGCTAATTTTATCGGGTATCTTGAGCTTGGTACTGGTTTCGTTAAACTATTTGCTTATTTATATAGAATTATGTGATAAATTTCTTTTATTAATATTCCATATTTTAATATTAGTTTTATATTAATACGTAATGTAGCGATTTGAACATTAAAAGATTACGTTAGAAATTTATTTGGATTCATATACTTTGTAAGTAAACAATTCGTAATTAACTTACACTATACATTTATGCACGCGGACATTTGTTATGCACGCGTGTTGACATACACGTTCATACAGAATTTTACGTTATTTCCTCTTGCAATGAATTAAGATATCTACCAAATAAGCGATTCGTATCTCATGCATTTAGCGTGTCGTCATCGTTACCAGCCGTCGCAGTTGCGCTACCATATATCGTACGATTACGTGTGTTGTTTCGACATGTTCAAATTACGAAATAGACATTGATTAGGAAAGAACATTTGGCGAAATGCTTGAAAAAGTCCAAGAGATTACAGTTTCGCATTTTGCTGTACTCTATAGGGAAAGATCGATAGCGACTTTACGTTTAGATCGAGTTGAATTGACCATCTAGTGGATAATACATTATCACGAGTATCGAGGGATGCGGTGGGTCCTTCTATATGAAGTATTTGGATACGTAAATTTATTTGCGATGCACACAAGCTCGCGATTGATTAATCGTGCGTGCGTGTGTGCGTAGCCACGATAGTAAAATAGAAACTTTGAATCCCTTATTCTTTGACAATAATTTGCACTGGCCTTGCACTTTATATTACACCTCTCTGTCAAAGATGGACGCGTTAAATGTCCATAAAGTTTTATTCCACACCGTTTGTAGTAATTTTTTTTAATTACCGTAAACGATTGCGAATACGACGTGTCTGGCGTCCTTAGGAAAATATTAAATTACTATAAGCTCATGTCCGTATATTTTTCATTTAACGAGGTCACCGATTTGCTATTGAGATGCAGCACGCCGGTACGAAGACGTAAAACAAAGAGGAGAGAGGAAATCGCACGATGATCGAAAGTGATCCATAGATGTCCATTATAAAAAAATAATTACATTGATTATACAGGATCTTTTACTTGATATTCACACTTTGACATTCTTAATCTTAGAATGGATATGAGAACGTAAATTCGAACCGTTTCGTAATCGAAATGATTATTATCCGTTGCCGGTGACAACGACGAGGCAATAAAGGTGACGCGATTAAGGACCGACGTGCAAGTAATTAGCTGAAATTATTGTCATCGATGTTGTTTAACTTATTATTAACGATTAATAATGCCAGGGATGAATCTGAAGTTACGTTCACGTACGAAGCACAAGTACTTTAATCCACTAGATTGTATTATATAAAATGGAAAAGTCACCGTTGTAAATTGTTTTTAAATATTTGCACGACCACCCTGCACTTACACTTTCCCTATTCAAATACGTTTTGCAAGGCTGCATATCTTACGGATTTTATTTTCTTTTTATTTATATACTTATGTAACGTAATATACGTTTATACACGTACGTAAACTAAGACTTTGCTGATGAACGAATTACAAGGTTTTACTTCCGTAACATGGTAATATTCGACCGTACAGGCACGAAATAGTCCAACTAATAACAGTCGTTACTATCATATATGTATATGTATGTATATCATTACCATTTGCACTATAGCTTATTAATTATCGTTATCGATTTTTATCAGTTATTATTATTATTACTCTTATTATTATTTTGTAGTTATCAATATTATTATATTAATATTTCTGGTGTCGAAAATGTCTTATCGTTTACACAAAGAACCATAAGCCGAACGATACCTTCTGTGTGTAGTTGTGTAAAAACAAAACTAAGGTCTTTCCCTCGGTTGAGATGAGCACATACGATAGTAACACAGATTAAACTATTTCCTCTTAAAGGAAACTGCATCGATCATTTGAGACGAGCAATACCAAATGTCCTCGCTTAAAGCAAATATTTTTGAAACGAATCAAAAGGAATTATATTTTTTTTCCTGCTGTTAGACTTATTTTCGTCATTTCTCGCGCTCGTTATAGGGGCTATTCCAGAACTATTGCACTGCTCTCTTAATGACGCGAACTTTGACAATTTAAAGTTGCTCCTTCTTTTTCCGCCGGATTTGAAAGGTCACCTCGCTTCGCAACTCGTCTTAAGTCTCAGAAAAACTGGTATTAAGAAAAACCATTGACTCCAAATTGATCACAGATAAAATAAAAGGCGATAGTTTTGGGATATCCTTATGTTATATCTAGGGGCGCACGTGAGACGAGTATGCGCGTACGTATGCTATGAACGATCTTTCATGAAGGAATCTAAAGCACCTAATTTCGAAAATTGAGGTAGAATCATAGGGGAAAGCGGATTTGGTGGGCTGTGTAGGCAATTCGAGGCGTTGATGACGAATACACTTTACAAGGATCAATCTCACAATCGGCGAGAGGTATTAGCAACGTGCCAAATTATCTGCGCAGCCAATCAGGCCCACTCTCCGCTATACTGGATTAGGGACAACATACACACATAGACTATTAAGAACTCTTTTTAACACCGCGATTCCCAACACGCTCACGCCAAAGTAATCGGACTTGATGCCGTGGGGGGGGGGGGGGGGAGTTTCAGCACCTCTCGTACGTGATCTCGGTTGATCGTCATTTTAAGCGTCTACCCTCGCGTTTCAATTCTTTCGCTACTATCGTAATTAATAACGGTATTATGCGGACGAACTCTGAAAGTCAGCAATCTCTATGCGAACTAATGCCTGTCGAGTTAGGTTGTACGCGACGAAAGAATCACTAACGAAAAACGCGTAATGATGTATTATCGTTCGCGAATGTGCTTGAATTACGAATGTACTAAAGCTATCTTTACTCTCCTTTTCTCCTTCCTTCCCTCTTTCTCTCCTTCTCTCAAAAGTGTTATCAACGTACGTTATTGCGTAGGAATTGTTCATAGGTACACATGTTTAACAATATAGTTTTGCGAGCTTCTCTTTTCACCGTAGATAAGACTAGCGCGACGACCATCCATTCCGCTGGCGTGTGAACCGGTCAATAAAACTAACAGAAGCGCAACATTCACGATCGAACTCGCCCCCGTTTCCCCATAGAAAATATTTGTGTCACGTGATACAAAAAAATTCCAACTTACTCGCCGTCTTAACGAACGTATCCTAAATAGTCTAATACCGAGCGATAACGTACGATACAGAGTCTGTGCAAAAGTGATGCGCAAATGTATCCGTGTGTGCCCGCAGTGGCAATGCGTGCACGCGTATGAAAATTTCCACGTCGGATTACAGCCCGCGATGTCCCGATTCGCTAACTCATATCCCCCTAATTGCGACGACAGCAAATATATTTATACTCTAGGAACTCGTGAGGATATCTTCGATACGCACATAGATGTACGTCACACGCGGCCAGTCTACCTTTTTAAGATCGCTCCAGCAAATTTCGCTTAGCGCTAAAATGCCCGAAGTTGGACGATCCTCTCGACGATTTCAGACCTCAGTCGCCCGCTGTACGCTTACAAGCGCTGATGTATCGTTCATTCGACAGTTCGGCGCTGGCGACAGATCTCATTAGACAAATCGGAAACTGTGGAAAGTTAACCCTTTGAAGCATACATTTTTCTATTGAACCATTTTTTGTGAAACTTTGTATACAAGGTTTTTGGGGGTCGCTGATTACGAATCCGTTATCAGATTTTTATAATAAAAAATGGCGGATTCAAGATGGCGGAATTCAAATCTTAAAAGAATGACAGCATTCAACTGTAATTCAACTATGCTAAGAAGCATTATTTAGTACCGCAATCAAACGAAAATGCTGAAAAACTTGAAAACTTAACAAATTCACGTCCTTTGCATCCGCCATTTTGGGTCGGCCATTTTGAATTTTGAAAATCTGGCATCAGATTCGTAATGAGCGACCCCGACAATCCCTTCGTACAAAGTTTTCAAAAAATAATCTTAAAAACTTAGTCAATAATGAATTTTTAAAAAAAAAATGCTGTTTTTCATACTTTTTTATTTATAAAACTTTTACAATAAATATTAAAAACTATACTCAACTTTTTTTATGTTCCTTTATTGCTAAGATACAAAAAAATGCCAAAGAAACCGACCTAAATGCGTTAACTGACTAGAAATTACATGGTCAAAAAGTAAAGGAGGTGGTGGGTAACGTGGGTTACCCCGTGCTTCAAAGGGTTAGGAGAGGAGAAACGGGCGTTCTAGCGTTACATAAATCGGATCGAGCGTATGCGTTGTAAAGCGATTATTTTCTTTTCGCGCAAACTCTGTACGATACACACACGCAGAACAGTGTGTTCTTTCGTGCACTTACTCGTAGGTACATACGTGAAATGCACGAATGGTCAACGCATCTCCCTTGCGTACGCTTAACGTTGTATATACAGACGTCGCGATTGCCGCCGATTAACCAGCGGCTTTAACATTAATAATACTAGATTATCGTTACATTATTATCGACTTATCGACTTTTATCTCGCTACAGCGATCAGTTCTCTCGCGAGCTCGACGCGCGACTGGATTCGCCGATTCTTCTGCTCTCTTCTCGAAGGAAAGGGTAACAACGGTAACATATCCCGACGTTATCGCTGTCACGATATGCGTTAGAATCGGCCGACAAACTCTCTTTACGTTCTCTCGCGAATCTCGCCGCGCATCGAGGGGGGACATCTATTTGTCGCGCTTAATCGCGGCGATTCCGCATGTTAGAGCGATCCTCCGGCGTTACCGGCAGGGGATTCGCTTCCGCCATTTATTTGCGCGAGCATTCGCGCGTACGAAGGGAACTCGACGACTGCAATCGCCGGATTGCAGTTGACTAACGCGGGTCCTACGCGGCTGTAATTCTCTCTATTACGTATTGCTAGAAATTTCTCTCGAACATGCTGGAATCTTTAGGTATTCCACGGATATAGAACAATTTCGAGCTCCTCGTGAACGCGCGCTTGAGAATCTATCCTCGCCGTTAACTCACGGCATCGCGTACAATTCGATCGATCCGGTACAGGATCGGTACTTTGATAAAATACTCGAATTGTTTCCTCGGAGGCGATTCGGCACAACTGTCGCCGTTTCTCGCTTTTCTTTGTGGCATCAAGAGGAAGTTTTCACGTCGTTGAAATGCTGTCCCGGAAATACCCGATTTGCGAACGATCTTGAAACTCGGCCTCGGTCTCTCTCTCTCTCACACACATACACACACACGCACACGCACACACACATACACTCTCTCTCTCTCGCGAGGGAGAGAACTTTTGCATATTCATACGGTTACAAATCGGACAATCCGTTTTGTGCATGAGCGACGAAAATTAGGCTGATTCGCAGCTCGTGATCTCGAGTGGTGACAGAATGTACGTCTTTGCCACAAAGTACGTCCCTGACCGCCCTGCTGCCGCCCCCAGGTCACCCTCGATAGACCTCCTGCCCCACGATTGTCTTTTCTATTTCTATACGGAGGCGGACTAATTCTTTGCTACTCGCGAGTACCGCGGTTGCGTGAAAGTGATCGGTTTTCTTTGCCCAGAAGGATTTTTAATCGCAAGTGCTGAAAGATTGTATCTTTGGATACGTGGGTCTGCTCTGAGGAATTTGAAGAATGGCAGGCGAAGCTGTTAAAGCGAGTGTAAGAAAAGAGAGAAGGTCCTTCGTACGAGTAAGACTCGTATAGAGATTTCAGAGACCGCCACTGTTCAAATTTCTCTAATTAGCCAGTGAACGGAGTACAAAGAGAAGGGAAAGCCGTTCGTTGGCGCGTGGTCAGCAACGCTTACACTACTCGAAGGTCCTCGCGGCGGCTCGCTTCCGAGTGGTGAGAGCTTTTAAAGCTTTCCGCGGATACAGTACGCCTTGACGATCACGCTAAAGTCATGCGGATGTAACGCATGTGCGCGGGAGGTATTTTCCTGCGAGTACAATGCGTCTCCCTCTCTCTTTGCATAATCTGGTTGCCGAAGTTGGCGTAACACTTCGGGAGCTGAGGTTGAAGCTCGGCAAAGTTTCGACAAAGTTTTCACACCTAAAAGGCACTGCGATCGACATTGTTAATTATTGTCGTTGCACCAACTTCTCGATATGGAAGAATGATTCGTTTGTGCGCAGCCGTAGGTTGGCGGAAAAGTTTCGCCGCGTTCCCCGCGAGAACAATGAAACGAGATTCCGAGCGTTCGCGAGATACGTCCTTACGCGCCGAAAGTGTATCGGGCGACTTTAGCTTAGCGTCGTAACAAAACGTACTGCGTGTTGAGTGAGCTAAGCTGACTTGTAAAGTGCGGAGTCGTAATCGCAGGTTGGGGCTTAATTTTGCAATTTATTAAGCCAATTTACGTTACGGGATGCTCTTAAACGTAGCGTTCAGATGCAATAGCAGGAAAGTGAGGCTGTTATTAATGCAACAGCAGTGAAATGTGACGGCGCGGTGTTTGCCGCAACCTCATTCCGAGCAATGTTATTACTGAAATGTGAAAAGGCGTAATTTAATTGCGCCAAGCTGCAAAGGTGAATTTCATTGGCTCGCGAGCAGCCCTCTGCTGCTCGATATTTCTAGCGACATTTTTCACCGGTACTGCCAACGATCAAAGCGTGGGTCGCGTAATCGAATTGAGGAACAATTTCGCACGTGCTACATTTGATCCGCCACTTTCGCTGCCACTCGGCTCTCCACGTGGTACCAGCTCAGCTCGATTTTCCGCTTTCCCACGCCTCGATCGCCACGCGCGGCGGAACTCGACCGTATAAATCAGCGCTCCCAACTCAGCTCCGACACCTGCTCACTAATAGTAGCAAGCGTGTGCAAATCTGTTTTCCATTATTACAAGTTCAAGTACGCAACTAAACGCGGTTTGGCGAAACGTACACGTCGACCGAGCATCATCGTTACACTTCAAACGATTGTCCAAGCGCATCGAACCGTCGCAAATATTTCAAGCGCGTGTATTCCCTTGAGATCGCAAGTCGTTAGTCGATACCGCGGCCGGAGACTGTCGTTCCTGGTCGAAATGTGCGAGTATCACCGGGCTGGATGAATCCTAACGTTTCGACCAGCAGCGGGACTCCTTTACTCCCCAATCAACACTTTCGCGAAGGCGTCAAGTCGAATCCGTTCTCCTTTCCAACTACCAAGTACCAAATCATCAGGGCGTTCCAGAGGAACGCTACTTTCCTCACGCACAGGTTCCGAATACCGTTACTACGCGCGACACGTCGCCGCCGCGACGACGGCGGCGAGCGTATCCCGGCCAGGCGAGGCACCTCCGAATACTGTATCCCGACGCGCGGTCGCCGCGGTACTTGCCGACAGTTGTTGGCGGCAATTCCGCGACATCCGGTCGACGTGTACATCGCTTTGGTGGGTCGTTGGGGCAGGCGAGGTTCTCCCTAGAAAAGCAGAAAGGAAACCCGGGTGCGGCGAGCGTCCCCCTTGGCCCGTCGGGCCATCCCAAACTGTCAGACGGACGGGTCGCTGCCGGGGGCGGAGCCCGTCTTGCTGCCGTCGGCCCCAACTCCGCCGCCGTCGCCGTCAGCTCCCCCGCCCTCTCCGCCCCTGTACGGCGAGCCGCCGGCCCCGCGCGCCGACAGACCTCGGAAATCCAGGTTGTACTGAAAAGACGTTACCAGAGATTAATACATGTCGCGTATGTCGCGCGAGCCCCTGGGCTCTCGCGGGCTCACTTCGATAAGGGGGTCGTATCAAGCGGAAGCTCGCCGAAAGTCGCCTACGGCGCGTGTCGCGTCTCCAACACCGAATCTCTACTCGGTCCTTCCCACGAGCTTCCGGTCGAAGGATTAATGTTATGCCCCGAAGTTTAGCATTCGCAAGTTATTAGAGATTTATTCTCGTGGTGTCACGTGCTGCGGCACCCTTACGCTCTTGCCGTCATACTTGGCGAGTCTGTTTTGCGATCTAGTGTGTAACGAGGATCGTGTACTCTGACAAACAGCCAATTCGTTTTACTTTAATGCGACGTCTCGTTATCTTCATATATTTCCGAGAGCGTGTATTGCGTCGCGGGCAACCAAGCACGATCGTTTTTCTGTCAAGATACTCGTTTGTCAGAGTATCTGAGATTATTGCGGGAAGAGATATTAGATTTCATTACGAGGTACGTGGTGTAGCCATTCCTGTAAAGGTAGCTGAAAATGGATTAATTCGAGTCGATTATTGTTACATGATGATATCGTTGGATGGATCTGTCGTGGGTGTATCGCGCTGTGTCTCGTTAAGTCAAAGCGAAATCGGTGCAACACGCGAGTTATATATATAAAAAAAAAAGAGTAAAAGATATCAAAGAAGCTGCAAATGAAGATGCCAGCCGTAATAGAAAGATCTACGCAAAGAATGACAAGCCGCCAAGTCAAAAGCTAAAAGGCAACTGATTCGTCGTAATGTCGATAACGTTACTTTTCCGTTAGAGTTGTACGATATAATCGCAAAGCCGATCCTTTGCGCATCTCGAAACTCGTGCCAAGGAGAAAGAGAGAGAGAGAGACAGTTGTCATTGCGAGTTTAACGAAATTACGACGATTCGATGTTGTAGCGTGACCGAAATCGGGTGATGCGAAATCAAAGGAAGAAGCTGAAACGAAACCAAGGTCGAACCTGTACGAAGAACGTGTAGTGTTCTCGACGTGTGCGTGCGTGCGCGTGAAACGACAATGTCACGTGCCACGTGCTACGGCACGACGTATTACACAAGGCTGCTATTATCTCGGTAGCGTTGCGTGTCTTAAGTGCTGCAGTTGTGCGTGGTGCAGCTGCAGCTGGAGGAGCTGCAGATTCTGCAGGCAGTAGGATGGCTGCTGCGTTCCGGGCGTTGTGTGCGGTAAGACGGACGGATGCACGAAGGAGCCGGAGTTCCGGGACAGCCCGGCACTGGGGTGTCCCCCAGGGCTGTAACTGAAGGGCAGCAGGGACAGGCAGCTCAGGCTCGGGGGTGGTTTCAGGATACTGTGAAATTGCGCGGACGTGAGTGGATGGGGTTGCACGTAAGGGCTCGTCGAGGGTAACAATTGCGGGCTAATCGGATACAAACAATCCTCTTCGGCCTGGCCGGGCACCGTCGTCGGGCTGAGCTCCGTGTATTGCGGCATGACGAGATTGTGCTAGGGTGGTGAATATAGAATGCATGGAGATAGACGCTAGATTTCTCTTTAGCCTGAATGCGTGTCTCTGCGGCTTCGACTCTGAACACCTGTGCGAATACTTGAAACGCGCTCGACATGAAAACGTATTACATTGACTCGGTGGAAATATTATTTCGTGCCGATGGCCACCGGCGTCCCGATACAACAAACACTCGCACAGGTTTGATACATTCCAAAGGCAATTTCTTAATCTGTGTTATCTCGTATGTAATTTTTACACAACGTCACTTTACAGAATTATATCTCTGTTATCATTTTATATATAAATCGCCCCGGACGGCTAAAGCTACCTGTAGATATAGAATTGGTTGCTTTTTGTTGTTTTAAAGATAGTAAGATATCACGAATAAAAATCTACTCGAATCGTATACGAGCTCATCCAATACAGGCAACCTCAGTCATAAAAAGTGGCGCAAAAGCACATATTGATTCATTTAGGAGATAGATCGATCGGGTACGTCGAACATTCTCACGGCTCACCTTTGTGGCGCAGACGAAACACGTTGTGACCACCTTCGAGATCACATTCATGAGATTTTTCGTTTCTTGTATGACATTGTCGACCTTCGTAAAAGTCGCGGCCTTGCCGACGGTAGGGTTCTTGACGGTGAATTGCAGCTGCTGAACGTACGTCGGCACTCGATCCAGATTTTCCAAGAGTTCTTTCTTGTGCGGTCCACCCGGTACCTGCACCCATGTAACATCGTATACAACTTACGTTTTCGTTCGTATCGCAAGATAAACTTGTTCACGTTTAATTTTCAACGATCCAACGGCACATTTTACTGAAGTAGTAATTTCGGAATAATAATAATATATCGATCGGGAAATTGGTTGAAGTGAACTTTTGTGTTACTTACTGTCGTATGATTTACTTATGTTGAAGAATTATACTTTGTGATAATTAATTTTCACATCAAGACATTGAGGTGTACACGTAAGTTTGAAATAACTTGCAGCATTCGCTGTTATATCAGCGATCAAAACTCCCGATGTTTACGATCTCATAAAATACCGTTTATTACGATTGACAATCGTTGAAGATTTCTGAACGCATTTACCCTACGATATTACTTCTGTTTATATTTAGCGCAGTTCTTAAAGATTCTGTAAAGCAAGATGCTTGATTCTATTGTTTATTGTAGTTTATCAAATGACTAATAAATACTTTGTAGTACGTATCGTAGATACTTGGAAGTTTGCATCTAAGAAGTTAACAGAAAGATCGTCTATCTGTCCTAGGAGAACACAATGCAAAACTTTCAACGTAAAAAGATTTCTCGATAAATATCAAAGTGACTGTGTGAAGTGGCAGTGAAATAGTACAGACCTTGTTACTTTTGCAAACTTCCTTCATATGAATTTTGTCTTTGTGGGACAAAATTTTATATTAATGACTACACGTTTTCTAAGTCTCCTTAAAATTGAACTTCAACATCTGTGCACAACGTACATACATTAGTTTTAATTACGTTTGTTAAAACGAATGTTATTTGATAAAACGCGCGATGACGGAAGCTAGCAAAAGTTGTGAGACATAATACTCATGCCCCAGATAGTGGAAGGAGAGGGACCACAATGCACATAGACGTCGTCCATAGACGGAAGCATTCCCGTAGCATCTAAAACACACCTTACTAATCGTACACAAAAAGTCGTAAATGTATGTAGATAAAATAGATTTGCTAACGAAATCATGAACGTTCATTATGACAGTTTGAATGACATGATACTCGCGAAATTTACCGCAATTCTCGAAAGACTTAGATCGTATACCGGGAGTTATAATGCAAAGGGAACGCGAGCTTTCGAATGTCAAATGTATTTGCGACTTTTGCGCGGGTTTAATGAAACGTCAGTCCCATCGGTTTGCGATGACAAATAGCGCTTTCGTAAATTTGAACTGCAACTGCTTCCGATGTCTTTGTACTTGCTCACATCTTATATAATTTGCCTATGCTCTTCGTAATGATCAATAGGAAAATCTACGTGCGTGATGTTGCATAGCAATATACAAACATAGTATATACAAATGTAATGACAACACTCAACAACGGTAGAACATTGACGCCGCAAGAGAGAGAGAGCGAGCGCAATTTATATATGTATATATACATACACAAATACGGCACGAGTATGATTTGTTAAGGCGAAAGTGATATCTATTAGTTCAAAAGGATCTAAAGTAAAGAGAGAAAAAGTTACCTGGATGGAGGCATTCAAGAGCGAGGGTAAAAAAGGATTGTATATAATACAGAATATATTACAAGGTTAGCGTCTTGTTGTTTCTTTTAAGAAGAGTATAAAGAGAGACCAAAGTGATTTCAGGTGACTATATATATTCGGCCTAGCTAGGAGGGGGTTCGAAATAGGGTAGCAAACGTGTTAATTCGAACATGTCTAATGCTAATAACGCATGTCGAAGCTACTTCTGGTCTGGAAGCTACATTTATAGTAGCGTGAAGTAATAACAAGATAATAAGATAGCGCTTTCGTACAATCGACATTTTCTATTTTTACATCCGTTGAGATATTCTAACTTCTTAATTTCTGTCATCTCTCTATCTACTGGAAAAGTTACGAAACACTATCGATTTCGCCCCCTTTCGTCCCTCGGAGTAATCAGAAATTAAGCTTTATAATAAAATTCACCTAAAATGGAATATATCGACATACCGACGGACATCTACCTTGAATGTATTGTTACAGTAAGAGAATATTTCTATATTTCTACATACGGTGAAAATTCTCTCGTTGAACATTAAATTAGCAATAATTGTTAGCATCTATACCGATGAATATATTTGAGAATAATAGCGTGAATCAGAGTATGAGTAAATTTTCGATGCAGACTCGATGCAGCTTCGACGTTGCGACTTACGAAGAAACGAAACTCAATAGCGTAATGTATAAGTAAAAAGATTTCCAATATAGCGAGGATCAAGAAACGCGGAATCAAGTCCAATATAGAATCCGTATAATAAACAATGGTAAAAGAATGATCATAGAAGTAAGGGTGATATATAGATATATCAACATCAGTCCAATTAAAAAAACATGTGTCATCTCTCTTTCGATCTACGTCGGCGCGTTAGCCGGCCGCCACGTACCTGGTAACTGAATTGTCTCACAACCTTGTACAATCTGTTTGCCTCCTCGGCGAAATACTCAGCTTGGGTGAACAGATCCTGGGTAGTTTTCAGGGCGCCTTCGCCCCGCGTGAATTGGTACATCGAGAACGCCATCGACGACATGTTCTTCGCCCGCTTCACAATGTCGTTGTTCTCCTCCAGAGCGCTCCCGCTCTCCTGCCACTTTTCCGTCTCGGCATCCATCTCCGAAGTGATCAACTTCATCTCGAGACCCGCCTTGGCGATCTTCGCCTGCTCCTCGCTGTCCAGTCGCACTGGTTTTAGCGGCTTGCTCGTCGTGCCGTGTTTCTGAAACGAACCGTACCAGCTTATTTCTCGCTCGTCACATCTGACGAGAAGTAACAGCGAATTGTTCGGTTTCCTCTTAATCGACTTGTACATAGAGAGAATCTTTGATCGTTGCTTGAAATGATTTATGCGTACCCCTGGCCGCGGCAAAGACATGTAAACCTGCTTCTCTGGCCGGTTTTGACTGAGTTCCAAAACATCTTTCGCTACTGTCGTCACGTCAGTCATGAGCCACTGCCACATGTCAGCAAATACTGTGAAATGTACAAAAACGCTTAATAGATTAGCGACAGATTGTTGTTGCAAATTCAGTGGATTATTAAAACATATATCTATGTGGCTCACCTTCAAGATTTTCTTTGGCTATCTTACTGGTGGGATGCCTAGCTAGCGTGTGCGCGGCCGTTACGACCTGAGGACCATATATTCTTAAATTGATCTCCGTGAACTTGGCCGACACTTGCAACGACTCCGAGAGCGCAACATGTCTTAGAAGTTTGCATACCTGGGAAGAAGAACGACATGGAATAAAATTCAAAAATCAAAATTCTAGTCTGTATGCGTATCGAGTTTTTACGTATATTGATAAAATCACTTCAAGTCATCAAGATTTCTTGTTAACGTCGAACACGACTAATGAACTGTGTGCACTTATTCACTTAAAGTTAAGTGTGGAATCAAGTCAATTAGGCGCTGTGATTGATCGTAATCTAAAAATGATGAATGGCAATTACTGTGTGCCGTGTCTGATAAATCGATATCTCAGAAACGCCCGAAAGTTGAGGTGCGCGCATTTTCGCTGCAAAGCCTCAATTCGTAAGTCGACAATATTCCTCGAAAAGATCGCGCTATTCGCGGACTTCGAGCCTGGAATGCACGTGCGGACACGCGGTGCGTGGGCCACGTCTGGGAGCTTACTTCGAGAATGTGTTCGATATACTCGTGGAACCTGTCGCTGCTCTCCTGCAGACGGTCGATGTCATTGGCCAACGCGAGATTTCTGATCGTTGACACGAGTTCCTGGCCGGCTTTTGTCACTTGGCCAAGATCGCCGGCCTGCTCCATCGTCGTCGCGCTGAGTTGCTGGCGAAGGTCCCTGGTCGCGCGTAGCACACCCATTACCGCCTGTTCCATCTCCGAGCTGGGTGAACCTCCGCCGCCCTCGTAATTCTAATGGGGAATATAATGTCTTTCATTTCACGCTTTATCGCCGTTTAATTTATTAGGAAATCTCTTTCCATTCGAAATATATTCGGTCATTTTCAACGAATTTATGGCCAATGCTTAACTAATTTCTCTGATCGATTTCTTTTGCTAAGTTTCGTGTAATTCTAGAAATTATGTTTCAAGTTTCTTATCGCAATCCAGTGGTTCCTGTACGGTATTATCAGATAACATTTAGTCGCGCTGCTTTTGCTAAATAAAATAGAGTAAAAACTCTATCGACTTACCATACTATTGCCGATCCGCAAGAGTGTATTGAGCTCGAGTTTCGCGCGATCGCAAAGCAGGAGGATATTTTCCCTGTGTTCGTGACTCGTATAAGCGCTGTCGGTGAAGTCTTGCGTCCTTTCGACCACTGTCTCGAGCGCCGATGTAAGTGTTTCGCGACAGCCCGGTCCCAGCAGGGTCATCCTCGTTGTCTCGACGAGCCTTTCGAAGTGTTTCAAAGCTGAGCAAACGGTACTGCTATCCCAGTCTTCCTGCTGCGGACTCTGCAAGTGACACGGCGGACGTCGGAGAAATATCTTTTACGAGAGATTCCTTCCGTCGTGCGAAAGAATCTTCTTAATTATTTTAATGTAATCATGCAACGGGTCTGGGGGACCCTTTCGCGTGACCACACTTTGCAATGTTGAAAAACACTCTGATGACACACTGAAAAAAATTTCTGGTTGAATATGGACGAATCAGATAATTCCTTTAGGATTTACCAGAATTCCTTTAGGATTTACCAGAATTTCTGTAGGATTACAGGAATTCTGGTAAATCCTAAAGGAATTATCTGATTCGTCCATAGTCAACCAGAAATTTTTTTCAGTGCAGAGACAAATATTAGGCACGGCACAAATAATATTAAATCTTTCGGAGAGGTTCCACGCTCGGGAGCGTTCCACTTGACCAGGTTGTCTACAATCACTTCAAAATCGATTATGTATGTCGCGCGGAAAGTGGGCAGTACTTAAGTGTAAAATACAAGGATATATACATTTTTCTACACGGTTAAAGGCCGTTCAGCGTGACCCAACTCTCCCGGCGTTGTTTCTTCAAAGACTCGAGGGGTTTTCGGAAGTGCCGATAGCGCGTGAAATATTCCCCCTCATTTATCTCGCGCCGAAAGAAATCTGGCACGGAATGAAAGCACCGCGCGTCGAAGCGCCGATATGTAAATGCGAGTGCACAATTTGGCACGATGCGAATAACCATTTGCAATCTTTATGACGGCCATGTCGTTTATGGCGCGACGATTTCCCCACCGCGATAAAAACTTTTCATCCTTGCTCTTGGATAACGGCCGGAGCTCTTACAATTTAGTTTCTAATATTTAACGCGTGCCTATTTAATCTTAAAGCCAAAATTTGAATGATTTAGAATTTTTCTACACGGAGCTACTTTTCAGCGACGTCGCCGTGTATGCGATCATCTCGGCATAAAACATTTCCATTTTTGTTTTACGTTCCACGAGCGAAATCTGGTCTCACAATTTTCTATCGCGTATTTCGCTTCCAATTTCTCGATACAAGTTTTCTTTCACAATTGTGTATCGTTATTAATTCTTTGAAATATAATGTAAATGGAAATGATATGTTAGAGTGCAAATGTGAACACGGAGAATTATGTAAAACACATTATTATTAGCGATCGCAGATTTATCAATGTCGCGATAATCGCCGTCGTGGATAGTCGATTATGCACATACTATGCAATCGCGGTCGATTGATATTCGTAGAACATATCCCGCTGATTTTCCTCTACCATCTTCGACCGCGGCTTATCGATTTCTTGCCAGGCCAGACATCGCGCCATTATTTATGGTTTCTCGAGTCGTACTGGGATCGTTTCGATATCTCGTTTACAACTTCTGCAAGGGCAGCGGTTCGTGGCTCAAGGTCGTTTAAATCGCATACTAGGGAACAATTCGTAAATCGCAATTTGGCGGACAAAGACTCCTTGGAATATCGCCAAAGCTTTCGGAAACATTTTATCGTATACGGCTTTTTCTCTCTGAACCTTACGATACGTACTATGCGTTTTCGCTGCCTAGTACCTAATAATGGATGTATGAAAAGCCACCATTGGCTTATTTGGCAATCGCAGTTATTACAGCATTTCTCGGCAAGCTTTAACGCGGGGATATTCATGTCGGCTAATTATTTTCATATTAATCCTTAAATCGTTCGCTATTCGTTGTCAATTAATATCGCGAATAGATCAACCTCGAACTTCTTCGTAATTCTTCGTAATTTTATAATTTCGTTACTTTCTTAATTTTATAAAGTTAATTTGAACACGATATATCCAGTGGAAAATACAAGTGTTTATAAAGAATCGAGACGGCTTACCTGTGAATTCGAGTAGGACTGAGATTCGCTGCAGTCTAACACCCCATCCTTGACAACGTAATGTATCAGGTCCATCGCTCTTCTCATTTGGCAAAAAACGGTGTCTCTGTTCTCCTTAGCGGATGGACATTCGGGATGCCTTAGACATGTCTTGCTGGACGTGAGCAGCATCATGGTGCTCCTCTCTAGCACTTGTCGAGCCGCTGCCATCTGCGCGCGTCGCCTCTCATCTTTGAGATCGTTCTGAAAATGAAATGTAACGTTTAATTAATTGAGCCACGGTTGTGTTACGGAAGTTGGTGCGAAACTCATGAATGAAATATCGATTTGCGAGAAGCAAATCTCACCTGACGATCGCCCGTTAAATGCGCCAACTCGACCATCTCCCCTCCAAATTGGCTGAACGCCTTGACGAATTCCGTGAAATTCGAGACACTTTCGAGGCGCCCAAGACTGCGGGCGACCTTATCCTTGGCGTGAAGCAACTGATTGACCACGACGATGTCTGCCAGGAGGAGGACTTTCGTCACTGAGCCTAGAAGACATCTCGCAGCTCTTACGACGGAGCCTCGGTCAGCCAAGCTGTCTTCCAAGGCACATTCGCATAATTTCTCGATTGCTGAGCCTAGATGCAACACGACCGATTACACTCCCTAACATTTATTACATACATATCTACAGAAATTTAAATACATGTGACGTAGTAATCTGTTCTGTTAATTCCGCGGCAAAGCTTAATTCTTGAAAGGGAGATCGATGGGACGAATTTCGTGCGAGTGTGACGAACAGGGAATGCTGATGAATTAAACATCTCGCCTTTTTATCGTGTGTCACCGTAAAATCGGAGTAACTGATTTAATTATGACTGAGCCCCTTGACTTAAGTGCGACGGTTACGAGTAATTGGTACTCTCGAACGATCGTAATTAGCTACTTCGCACATTCGCTATCTTACTTAAACAATGTCAGTACTGCATTAAGCTTATCATTAAATTACGCGGAAAACGCGGATAGTATATGTGCAGCACTGTATTACCGTCTCTAAACCTGTCGAAATAGAAATGTTACTTCATTTTCATTCCTTCTTTATTTGAAACTTTTGTTATTTGTATTTTTGAATCCAATATTTTTCAAACAGGTGTATAATGTTTAACACTGAAAAGGTCATAGAATGAAATTGACGAGAGAAATTAATAGTAATTGATTAGTATAAATATAATTTGTTGAGGGAGTGATATAAAAGTCGTTCGCAGCGCCCTTTCTAACAATACGGCGTTGTCAGAAATTAACATAGAAATTTACATTAAGGAACTTTTTCCAAGTTGCACTTGTGCATACCGTTTTCTAATAATACCGTCATCGATCGGGAAGACTTGGAGTGTGAGACGTGGGGGTTGCTGTATCATTAAATAATTATTTTCGGAATTAGAGAGCCGTAGTTGACGCGAAACACAATATCGCTGGCTATTATCTTGTATTAATTGTTCATCGCCATTAGAAGCTCGCGACGTTCTAAAGGTAAACTATAGGGAGAATCGATGAGAGAACAATCGATTATAATCAGTATTATTTGTTCCTGCACATCAGGTAATTACGGGAAAACGCTGATTAAGTGTTCAGTGGAACAGATGAAATTTATCTGTGTCTACAAATTCTCTGTAGTAACGTTTTATCGTTCGTGTCGTACGCTTTCCGTTACGTCCTACTCCTCAGTTTGCTTCTCCGTACACTGAGGAAAAAGTCTTTGAAAATTTATTTCAGTGAAATAAACATTATATGCCAGAAATAAATGTTCAAAGACGTTTTTCAGTGTGTTGTTTCTTCGTCGATTCAATGTTTACAAACTTTTCTCATAGGCTACTGCGAATTGTCCCTATTCATATTTTAGCAGAGCTCGTTCACTTTGTAGACGCTTGTTTTATTAACGAGACCTACGCTCTTTTATTTTGCTCCGTTTTAACGGTACGTTGCAAACTTTTAAATTAACGATTACGTTTATTGTCGAAGTTAAATATTTGCTACAACCTATCGCGCACAGCGTGGTATTCCTAATGAAAACCTCAGATATTCGTGGTTGATGCAACGACTAGATATCGCAATGTTCTCTTTTTACGCCACACTCTAGATTCTTTTAGAAGGCAACTTCGCTTATATCGTTCTATCGAACTGATTAGTATACGAACAATGCCAGAGCGTTGTAAGATCAGTCAGTTCGATACGGAATCCTTATAACGTTTTGTATAGACTAACTGTCACGTGAGTACGCGGAGAACTTGACCTAATTTAAAAATCGAAGGGTGCATTGATTTCATACGATTTCACGTAACCTACATGTCCCATCATTATTCCGATAAATCGATCGTTTTCCATATTTACCAGCAGAATTATAAGCAATTTAGAGGCAATGACTCTGCATTTCACAAAAAAAAAACAACACGCTAATTGATAAAAACTGTTTCCTTTTTAAATTTAACAGTTTACTTAATTGCTAGGAAAATAATTTCGTATAAAAGAAAATAAATAAACTGTTGATACAATATACAGGGTGTGCCATTTTAACTTGAACCGACTTTATTAAGATATTTTATTAAGGAGAATTTTATAGAAGCGTCCGCCTAATTCTGGCTCGTTAGCGAGATACTTTTGAGCGCAACGGAGCAAATAGAGCACACGTCACTTATCTCGATATTGGTATCCCAGTGCATCCTCTAGCGGATGCATTGGATGGATTGCAATTGGAGAGATTGCTCGGATGCGACGCGACGCGCAGAAGCGTGTCCTAGGACTGCGCTTTTCAGTGATTCACGGGGCGAAACACATCGGGCCGGGATAAGCACGTCAAACTTGAGATTGACACTTATGTTTTTATTTCTTGCTCGCGAGTGAAAAGAACCGCGTTCTTTTGTTTCGCATGTTATTCGCTGTTACGAAATGCTACATTTGTGTGATTTATCGCGATACGAACACGCGAGGAAACCGAATCGTTATTATGAAATACGGTTCGTGAATTTTGAACAAACCAAGTTTTCCGAGATGCGTATCAATCGCTTAATTGCTACCCTTGTAACTTTCCGCCGGCACGCGATAATGTTGAAAGAACAATTAATGCGTTGCTTGAGTTCGCGTGATAAGAAGAGCTCCAGTCACACACATAAGCGAATAATTTGCTTCGATAGCGCGTAATTAGTGTAATCGTAATCAGTGCTACGATTTCTTTCTGGATTTGATTAGGAATATGACAGCCATATCGATTAGTATTTCAGCATCTCTCAAACCTCTTCATTCTTTATCATAGTAATCTCGGAGTAATTAAGTGAACGAAATCTAAATTTAAAGGAGAGAAGTAGCTCTCGCGCTCGTTCAGGCTCGAGCTTTCTATCTCACGAGGCGAACAAGGCTTTCTATATTTTGTCGATGTAATATTGATCTTCTTATGTAGTCTGAATTTTTAACGTGTAATTTTATTTCGCGAATGTAACGGGCATTTGTAACGCAGGTGTGGGTAATTGATTTGGTGTAGTTGAATTATTTTGCGTGCAAAAAGTACCTTTAGGAAGTTGTTTCCAACATTATACAATCGAAAGAGCATTACTCTCTTTACATAATAATGTGGCTTTGCAATTGTACAAGCGGCACAAGTGGTTTTGCGTTCATCAGTGGATACCATTAAATTGTGCAAGTAAATAGCGTGGAAGGGCGTTTTGTGATAGCCGTGATAACGCGAGTGTAAACGATCAATGACGATGAATGTGACTAATGAATCACTAACTTTACTCGTTAGCGGAATGTTTATCCGCGTTGTTAAATCGCCCCGATATTTGCATTACAACTCCTTCGTCACTTTATACAGAGCGGACGAGCTTCGTATGTGCGACTTTATACGTAAGTTTCCGCAGTGTAATCTAATCTGTTATTTTTTTTTATCGGCTTTTGCGACGACCCTATATTTGAACGGGCCTTTTTATTGTTCGCCATTAAAGTACGCCGAGTGAATTTATATCGCGTTTTTCCCAAGTGACACGTCATGATAAAAATCGCTCTCTTGTGCCGCTGTACGCCGCAAGCTGAAAACTTTTTGTTATTCGGTTAGTTTCGTCATAAAAATGGATTTATCACCGTTACGTTGGGGAAATGTCAGCTTATTTGCGCGAAGAAAATTGCGATAGAATCGTCAGTGTTTGATATCAAGAGTATCAGCGATCGTAGTATTAACTTGATCGATCTGTCGAGAATACTAATCTGTTTACACAATGTTGCGTGACAGAACGAATTGACCGCGGTGTAGAAATAATAAAACCGTATAAATTCTCCACAATACCACAATATCATATTACAGTTGTATTTATACGGACTTTTTAATGACAGATTCGTTTGTCTCATCAAAATACTGCAAACGTTGTAGTTTACACAAATGATCGAGAGAAAAATTAATCGGTAATATTTACGCAAAGATACATCGCGAAAACGACCATTATTTGATACAACGCGAACAAAGGAAGTCGGAACTACAAAATTCACAGCGTGCCTCGATATTTTCCCACCATTTTCATTAACAGCGCCGGTGATTTCCTTCAAAGTCCATCCCAGTGATCAATGTGTCAATCCTCGGATAATTTATTTTCGCTCTGTACGCCACGATATTTCCAGCTCCTCTATTTGCATGTAACCGTTTTATTATCAATTGTTCCGAATTCGTGCTGTGCTTTCGCATTCGTTTTTCGTACGGTATGATTCCGATTGATCATCGGTGATCGTTTCGCCGCAACAGCGACATAGGACAGAGAAGCTAACAACGAACTAACTGAGCAGAACTACGTCCTTTCAATTTGATATTTTACGTGCTAACTCGTTACTTATAACAAAGTTACAGTCACTGTTTTTTTGGCAACGCTAACTTAACTTTGTTACTTTCTCTCCGTCTGTAACTGTAACTTAACTCAGTTACATTTTTTTTTCGACAACTGGTAACTACTTTAATAGTTACTTTATATATTTTTTGAACCTCCACAGATCGCACTAGGCGAGGGGGAAACCGCTGACCAAAATCTTGTACACCAATGTCCACTGCATCCAGTGGGCATTACTTTATCTTATTATCTTATTTTATCTTATTTATCTGGTTTTATCTTATTTTATCTTTATAATGCCCCAACTAATGCGCAAAAATTGCCTAGTAATGCCCAGTAATGCTGCAAATCCACAATGCCCTCGGCGGTTTGCCCCTCGGCACTGGGCCTTGCATTTGCGCACAAACGCCTTTATCGCCTCTTTACAATTGAGATGCAGATTTGATGTTTTTATTTTCACTGCAAGAAAGTAACCGCAAAGTAACGATTCGTTACTTTTTGAGTATCTGTAACTAGTTACATTTTTAGTGAACAAACAGTAACGAGATACTTTCATAAAGTAACTTTCCCAACCCTGGTATTAACGTACCGTGCGGTCTTCGGCAATTCTTTAGTAATTATCACCCGGCTTGATGCGGATATCAAGTGCATACCGTGCGCATCTGCGCCTCCGTTACTTTGTTCGGGTGCACTCAGACGGCAGTGACTATAGCTGTGTGTTCGTGGTTAGATAGGTGCGACTCCTTAGCGTTGTTTTGTCGTTACCGTATGCTGTTTCCCCCGATATAAATTTGGCGTGTTGCCACTCATCTTTTACGGTGGTCGCTTTTCGTTATAGCAATGCGCTTGTTCTCCGTCGCCGGCGTTCTGGTGCGCGAGCTTAAATTCCGCGAAGCATCGAAAATAGCGTTATCTTGCGAAAGGAAGCATAACCGGGCGTTTAAGCATTCCGCGCAATGTCGCGCTTCTTCCAGCTCGATCTCGAGCTCTGCACCCGGCGAACGTGTATGCAACCTGTGCAATCGCTACTTAAAATTCTGCCTTGCGTCTCGCAAAGATACAAGGATCTCGGATTTCCTATATTGAGCAGTGGCGATTTTCGCGATAACGGCAGTCCGGCCGGAACGCACATACCAAGAGTGATCTGTATGCAAAAACCACCGACGGTTTATACAAATTCGTCGCGTGCTGTGTCGTAGTGAATCCCGCAGGCACACGATAGCGCTCGCAATTCCACGGTTAGTTACACTTACGGGGTGCACCGATTTACACGCGATACCACGCGAAACGATTTGTTCAAGCCAGCGGGGTAGTAAGCTTGCATGTCTCCGTACGACGGCTGTAATATTGGTGCCCTTTCGACGTTATTTCATTACTTCGAATTGATACGTCTCGCGTGCTCCGATAAGATATCCTACGTAATCTGGTAATCGAATTGTCCATCTTATCTATTATCGACAATTTTTTTTATCGACCTTCTAAATTGGTGAAGCACGCCGTTTCCGATTGTACAGAATGCCGTTTGACCTCGGTTGTTGTGACGAAAGCTCGGTTTATTATTTATATATCGCCGCTTTCCCTTAAGCGCGAGATCGATGATAGCGAAGGGAATAAACTGATGTAATAATAGTATTTCTTAAACATATGAGCCGATGCTCGAATGTAATCTCAGCTGGTATCTTTATACGTGCGTGTACTGTATACCTCTTTTATTCTCAAGTTATGGAGCATTCTTTTAGTTGAACCTACGCCGAGTACTGCTCTCGGTGCGAGAGCTTTCCTCAAGATGTTCAATTTTGTGACGCGGAACTTTTTGCGCCGAGGACCACCGAGGCCGTTTCTTCTTTCTACGGCACAATTCTCCCCGAAAGAGCGAACAGGTGTGCTGGAAAGAAATATCCGCGGTCCTTACTACGGCCGTTATTTCTCCGCTATTTGGCAAAGATACGTCGGCTCTTCTCATGCACGTAGGTAGCGAAAAACCTTTCAAGGTTTGGCGAAACTGGGTCATCGCGCGTGCTATTTCCACATGGTAGCGGCAGTAGGATTCGTCGTGCCGCAACGTGCAACCTAGCGTGAAGATACGAGAAGATATAATCTGCTAACGATAAGACTTCGGAGAGTGACGTTCAAAGGTTACGAGTCTTATCCTCGCGTGCATGGAGCCTTCTTCCGGTTTGCGTGCTCTTAGAGGTGGTTCGCGCAAGGTTGCGTATGAGAGACGCAATTTATATCCTTTCCGACGTTCAACGTTGGCGTTTCAATCCGAGTATGATTCCTTGCGTCACGGTGTAGAAAGACATTCGCTTTTACGCGAATGTTTGGTAGCTGCGCGAAATATTTAAAAACGTCTTCGTGTCTCTATCTTCCCGTTCTTTTCTTTTTAAAAAGCGAAGAGGCTATAAGATACTAATCTGCATGCTAAAAAGAATGCTTGGTCGTTCCGCACGTAAGTCATAAAATCGCGTTGGAGTAATTCGCGACGCGTCCTTTTGAATCTTCGCAAGTCCGAAGTGAGTCCAATTTTCATTTGACGGACAGTTCGTATCCGAGGATCTTTAATGTTAAATTAAAACCGAGCAGAGAGAAAGAGTTGTTATTTTTCTGCATTCTCAGGACAAGACATTCTTGTAAATAACGCTACAGGACTTTGCGACGCGATAAGATTTTACATTCACGAGCAGCTTTGTCGTCCGATTGCGAGTTCATCTGACGTAATATAATTATTCCAAACATTGGGATAGTGAAATTTCTACCCGCTCGAGATAATATTATTCGCGGAAAAGAAACTAGTGCAAGTATAATGCAATTTGTTCTCGAGAAGGAGATAATCTCAAAGGAGAATACAAAGTTTTCAATGGAACATAATCTGAACGAAAGTATTAAAGTACTTCAAATTATATCATTGTAATAAAATTTACAGTCAAGATGGAAATTTTGCTTTAATACCGTTTGCTTTTCACTTTTGTTCGCATCAGATGTGTAGGCGCGTGTAGGTATATAGATTGCGTTTTA
Source organism: Vollenhovia emeryi (assembly GCF_000949405.1). Classification (NCBI taxonomy): domain Eukaryota; kingdom Metazoa; phylum Arthropoda; class Insecta; order Hymenoptera; family Formicidae; genus Vollenhovia; species Vollenhovia emeryi. Next base: position 43,186 of record NW_011967141.1, read on the forward strand.
ATTTAATAAGCATCATTTTTTGCGTACTTTCTTAAATAATGTTGATTGCAGCAAGGTACATTGCTCGCCAAAAATAAAATTGGAAGTTTCTTTTCTTAACAATGTTAGGTGATATAGAATTTTGCGAATTTCCGCATCGTATTGTTCCTTTACTAGATAATACACCATTCCAAAGTTGCTCACATAATCTCCAACAGATGCATGATGTCGGCGTGCAAAATACGCCAAGTTTTAATGCGAATTTACTCTGTAATGTGCAATTGGATACGTTTGTATTGTCCCAACTTTTGATTAATACACTATCGTAATATTCGCGAGAACATTTGCATTGAATTTGCGTCCGTATCATGCTGCATAATTTTCATCCGTTCTATGAAATTCGTTAGTTTGTTCTATGGAATCAACAGTGATATCGCTTTCTTCATTTCGCGAGAACTATCGACATTGTTGCGGTATATTTCGTTACGAACGGAAAACTTTCGCTAATGTATAAATAATTTGAATATTATATAGCGTATTCGAAATTTATTGGTAAGAATTTCATCGTTCATTCGTAAGAATCGAGTATGTAGAAACGACAATCTTGTTGCACATTTTTAGATTGCATAGGGACTGTAACGATTTACAAAGGATTTGTCTTAATTTAACCAGGCTAGATCGTGTAAAGTTACCCCGAGGGGGAAACCGCTGAGGGCATTGTGGTGTACAGATTTGCGGCATTACTAGGGGATTTTTTGGGCATTAGGTACGTCTTGCTGGGGCATTATAGAGATAAAGTAAGATAAAATAAGATACAATAAGATAAAAGAAGATAATAAGATAAAGTAATGCCCACTGGGCATTAGTGGGCATTGGTGTACAAGATTTTGGTCAGCGGTTTCCCCCTCGAGTTACCCGGACTGTTTTATTCATTTACTATCTTTCGTGTGTGTGTGTACCTATTGATTATCGCAACTGTAAGTGTATATTACGCTTACCCGCAACTCTCGCCTCCTTGCATGCCTCGTACATGTCTTGCTTGATCTCCGGATTGTCGTCTGCGATGGTTTCGCCAACGGTCACGAATCTCTCGACCGCCAAATTTACCGCTTGGCCGACTCTGGCGACCGCTCGCAAACTCCGATCCGAGCATAGCGGTCGTTCTCTGTGTGAGATTAACGTGGAGATCTGTAAAGATATTGCATTTTGGTGAGTGCGCAAAATTGAATCGGGAAACATCTACGTGAAATTCCATTTCAGAACTTCGACATAATTGACAAAGTTTTCGGTTTTTCCTCAAAGGGTTCTAGACCCGTATTTATTAAACCGCATTGTTGCCATAATAACAAATGCCGCGTGCTACAAAACTTATCGCTTCGAAAGATTTTATGTTTTATAAAATAACACGAGACGTTGCGACTATACGCGCGAATAAAAATCATAATTGAAATTCAAGTGAAATTTGCATTTCAAAAAGGGTCGAGTGTTCGTGGATGATTGCATTTACAGACTAGTCCATCTCCCTTGTTTTAATTAACGTCGTCGTCTTGTCTAACCCAGAGCGATTTTAAAATCATCTCGAGCCCTTCGTGCAACGGTATATTCCATATTTGTTTTAGCCGTACATAACCAGCGACCGCGATGACGTGCTCGCGTTGCTCGCAGAATTGCGTCAGAGTTTGCGGTAGCTTCATAAAACTACGTAACGCGCCCCGAGGATTCGCGAGCTGTAGCGGCTACACTGCATTTTCCGCACAATTAGACGATGCATTCGTGTGCCATTCCTCTCAGAAATGTCTGCCTCGGTCGAAGGAGGGAAAAGGAATACGGGCTGTAGGCGCAGGGACGAACTCGCGGTCTATTGTTCTGAGAGATGAATGCGTGCAGCGTGCATACACTCATACACACACGCACGCATACACACACAGGTAAACGGTTCCATTCATCCCGATTCGATCGTCTTATGTAAATGGGAGAGATGCCTATGACGACACAGCTCCGTTGCGCGTTGATTTACATGCATGCGCAGGAGTGTGAATGGCGTAAAACTATATTTTAACGTCTTGTTATCTAACTTCCGTAATGCCGTGTCATCGAAACTCGACTGTAGTAATATCAAATTGGCGCTAATAATATCGACTAACCGCTATATATTTTCTCTTGTACATGGACGATTCATTAATACAAGTATGAAGGGCAATTTTTTATGGCATTTATAAATTATACAGTTATTGAAGATTCCGCTCTCGTTTGTACGAAAAATTAATAATTCTGATACAGCACCTTGCTCGAAGAGATAAGTACACAATTATGCATTTTATTCGGTCATTGTGATGTCGTTTATCCGAAATCTGCAAATTTTTTCCACACACAACGCTTTCATTCGTTCGTCGTGCAGTTTATACAAACGCTAGGTTACAGTAACAAAGAAAGCATTGGTTTTAATATGTAAGATATCCATCTCGTAGCATTAAATTATGCACTTTACGAAACATTAATGGTCTGCTATTATATTTGAGTGTTGTTTAAAATGCGAAGAAACTGTAGAGATTTCATCTTGCAACACCGGATTACTGTAATTAGTTTAAATATTTAATATTTTCTCTCGGACAACAATTTAATTTTATATGATCTCCGATATTTATCGAGGCATCACTAGGTTCTTATAGATCTAGCTTTATAGAATTACAGATAGAAAATGTGCACTCACGGGAATCTTATTTCGACCGCATTATATTTCAATGGCAGACGTTTGTCGTCCGCAGGAACTAGTAACGAAGGCCGCCGCTCGCAAGTGTCTCGCGCGAAGTTCAATATTCAAACTTTGCATAATTTCCGTCGACCGGAACTCCATTTTTCACGATGAAATTCCAACGGGTTTCCTCGAGAGACGTGCGAGTAACCGACGAATAATTGAAATACTATCTACTCGTAGGAAAATCGGTCGCCTGGCATGAAAATTCCTGATAATTTTTATGCGTTCGTCGACACGGTAATACATTTTTCGTTAAGATTATATAAATTATCACGCTCTGAAGCCGATGATATTTCTTTTTGTATCTCTCGCTCGCTGCATTGCTATTAAGGTAGTTATTTCGTAAAATCATTTATGTGAGAATTGTTTCAAATTTTTACAGTTTATTCCTTACATTAATACGTGCAAAATAAGGCGAATTAAATTAAAATTGACCGTCTCAAAGTTCTAAAAAAAATTGTTAAAGTTTGCTACGTTACACGAAATATTACGTTAAAAATATTATCACACGTAACAATATAATTCGTTGTAATATTATTACACGTAAAATATTATTTACATACATTATTATGTGTTAAAATATTAATATTTTCGTTTGCAAACGCAAATGATGGCACATTTAATTTTCTTTAAGCTTAACGGTGAGTGAGATTCGTATGAGAAACCAATATGTTATAAAGTAAAACAGAACGAATAACTGGAAAAAAACATCAAAATTATTGACCGTTTCAACAACATAAACAGCTAAAACTGAAAAATGGGAAGAATTGTGTAGTAGACATGAGTGTAGTGTAAAAGATGTGGCGGCAGCGCCTCAAACTATAATCTTTCGAATCTATTTTATATTATGTATCAATCGTAGGTGCATTCTTTAGAACAATATTGCATCAAGATATATCATTGTAAGAATTGAGTGCTGGAATCTGTCTGGAATAAACTTTCGAGCATTACTGTCGCGAAGCAACTACCTTAAACAATAATAAGGACCAAGTCCCTGGCGCGGTTGTTGAAGATATCGATCCGAGCGCTATCGGCGATACCGTTAATCGCTTTCACGTGCGAAATTCATCTCCCGGCTTACGTGGCTATTCGCGGAATTTTCGATATCACCGGTGAATATTTAGCTCGTGAGATATCATCAATCAATTCCGATGTCGCATCGTGGTAGCGAAACGTTTCCTGACGTATCTTCCTACTCCGTGACGCTGTAGCGAGAGCTCGGATCTGTAACTTATGTTCCGTAACAGGGCCGGTTCGTGAATTTATCGCTCTAATACGCGACGACCATACGTGACGTTATGACGTGCGGAAATAACTTACCCCGCGACCGCAGTCTCACACGTAACCAGGACGTTATTAACGTTCAATCACGTGTCGTCTCATTCACGGAAAATTCGAGGCGGAGTAACGACATCGTTACTCTACTCATGCTCTGGGGGAAAAAAGGGGACAGTTAGCAACCCATTTTGGGGCCCACAATTAGTAATCGAATTATTTGGATTGTTCGCAACTCTACTCTGGGAAAAATTTTGACCGTCGTTTTTTTGTAGTTAAGCAACTTAGCATTTCGATTAGTGCCTCTTAAGTGAAAATTATCTTTGCGTTATTAAATATCGACAGAAACAATTGAGAGAATTGATTAGTATTACTTAAAAATCTTGGATATAGATAGAACAGCTAATTGCGATTTTTAGTTACGCGCGGTAAAATTCGATTACTACACGGAAAAAAATCTGATGGATTCAACCAGTCGTCTGTTAGAAAATGGATGAATCAGAATTCCTTTAGGATTTACCAGAATTCCGTTAGGATTTGCCATGGAAGATATTTCATAACCAGAGGTTTGTTAGACTTCACTACATATCTGGTAAATTCTAAAGGAATTCTGATTCGTCCATTTTCTAACAGACGACTGGTTGAATCTATGAGATTTATTTTCAGTGTAATTGCGGGCCCCAAAATGGGTTGCTAACTGTCTTTTTGTTCCCAGAGTGGTAACGCTACAAACTTAATAAAGTATTTTCTACTGCCATTGTTAGTCACGGAAAATAATGCAGGATCCAAATTACTTTTTCTTATATTGTGTACTCTGCTAAAAGCTTCTATATATCAAATATCGATATCCTGTTCCGATGTAGAACTTTTATTTGTGCTATCATGATAACCCGATAAATAACGCTAAGCAATTCCCACGTGTTCATTAACACTGCAGTGTGACGTATAACCGGAGTTTTACGTAATTATTCATAGACGGCTGGCATATGTTATGCCCGGCGTTGCGCATTTTTAGTTTAAATGACCGTTAAGCGCAATAATGCAGTTTATATCAACAATACCGATAGAGAGGATAGGTAATAATAGCGGTTGCATAATTCATATTCCTGAAAATAACGTGTCTGCTTTACTTTAAATTGTATTTGTCAAGTGTCATCAGGTATAATTTGTGTTCAATGAGTCACGGGTCAGTGTGTTCTAATTTATAATTTTCGATTATGAAATCATGCCAATCTTTCAAAGTGCGTGAATTTTTTAAACAAATATAAATAATTACTGTGGACGTGTTAATAGTTTACGCATGGAGAAAGTCTTGGCTTATTTTTAAGTTTACTCGGTGCATTGCTTGCTTGATACTATTGAACGTGCTGAAGTAGATTTTCGTTTGTAATCGATCTCTTCATTTTTTTATGCCTTTCATTTACGAAATACATATAGGAGCGTCGCGAATACGAATGCGGTAACGTCGCTACTACGGCGAGAGAGATGAGCCGCCACCTGCTGTGACTTGAGCAGGTGGCAGCCTATCGCTTCGTTTAACAGGGATGAGCATCGCTATATAAGTCACCGAGAATACTTTAAATAATTAATTTGAAAACGTTGACGAGCGGAAATTTTCGAGGCCATATCATATTTAAAGTCTTTAAATGCTTTATTTTTATTTTTTATGAAAAATCCGTCAGTTTAAAATTACTTTATTATTAAAATAAAAAAAGCACAATACACTTGGCAAAGTATATATTTGCGAGGTTTTTTCTCTCAAAAAAGTATTTTGTAATCCGTAAAGAACATCCAACCTAAACGAATGTGCGGCATAAAAGAGAGAGAGAGAGAGAGAGAGAGAAGCTTCTCGCGGATAAATTTAATTAAAGCGTTGAAAGAGCAGGAATAAGATTCGACGTGTAGATTTGACTGATTTTAAGACTTAAGCATAATTTTATGAATTCTCTTGACTTTTCCTTCGCAAAGTCTATCCTGAGGAAGGTCAGCAGCCGCGTTAATCAGGGGATTTAAAATTCTCATTATGGATACTCGAATTCAAGTTTTCTTATCTAATTTCGACTCATTATTTTTTTTACACTTTTCTCTACGCTTTCGGCTATGTTTCGCTTTTCTTTTCTCCTTCGCAGAGAGAATAGCATACATGCGATTACTCACTTGCGGCGTAGTTACTAAGTCTCTCCGCACCTTTATAAAAGATGCATGAGCTTTCACTCCGTCTACGGTCGTCTTTCCTCGAGTTTTCTCATTTCGCCATTTCTTCCCTGGCTCACGTCGTCCTACAGGATACGATTTTCATTTTTTATTTATCTATGGCAGCCAGGACTCTTTCTTTGCTTCGATCAACTTCCTCTTTGCGAAATCTGGCATTTTGTATATTTTTTTTCAATATTTTTTTTCGTCTTGCGGCAAAGCGCACGTTTAAAAGCATTTGTAAACGATGACTTTAAACCAGATATTTCCTAAAATGTTCAATCTACTAAAAATAACGCGACGGCAAATAGCGACATGATTGCGCTGACGTCGCGCAATCTGTGCAAAAAGATTTTTCAAAGGCAAACGTGCCAATTTTTCGTCCCCAAGTCAGTGCGCAAACGCAAAGTTAAGAATTTCGGAAACACTGATTTTACTATACTAGTCGGCAGTCACTGCCAATAGTCGACAATATACAGGCGGGGCGTATTTTATTCTTTCGCGAAAATCTCGATTCACTGCCGAATAAGCACCAAACGAAATGACAGCGAAAGGCATGTGGTGGTTCTCAACCAATCGCGATCAGTTCGATCCAATTTCCCGTCATGACAGAAGAGGGAGATTACGTCGATAGAATGGAGAAGTCCGGGCCACTGAAGAGTATAAATGAAAATTCTACTTTGATTTGTGGGCGGAAAGATTGAAGGAGAAAACACAAATATCCGAGGATTTATATACGGGATTAGCCGACAGCTCTGTTGATGTAGAGAAATTTCGGTACCGCCGAACGAAAGTTAGGAAACCGATGGAAACGGGTTATCGCATACCAATTTGCTTCACGATGCGGGTCCGCTAATTGATCCGCCAAGTATGCGCATAACATCCAGCCGTTACAAACGAGTCGCGAACAAAGAGCGGCACTAATTTGGAGAATTCAGTTACAGTTGTCCAACGGCCATTGTACTACAGTTCATCGTTTCTATTTCCAAAGTAACACCGTAACGTGCATATCGAGGTCAGTCGAATTCGAGAAAGGGCGACCAATCCGTTAGATTTAAGTCGTTTTTTGCGTTTTCGTTCGTCTCCTGAGGCTTAGAAATTTTACTTAAATAATTGTTAATTATTATTACTGAGATACTGGCATTGATAATTATGGTTGTTATTTAAATCCATGCCTCGTAGCAACTCGTCTCGCGGATCTCTTTTGACAGTCGCAACCTTTTGTAATCTCGTACAGGAGTATTTACTTGCCAGTGGGATGCGCGCTTGTCTCGAGGCGATGCTTATAGCTATAATTAATTATGACAAAAGCATTAGCTCCAGCGATACGAAGTCAGCTCGTCGAATGAACTCGATGGATCGCCATAGAAAATTTACATGCGTCATAACGTGACGCGTTAACTCGACTAGACTGGCGAATGCATAGGCTTGTTTTCTGTTCCTACACTAGTGAACTAGTGCAATAAATTGGAGTAAGACAAGCATATTTTTTCTCATTCTAGCTTACTGCACTAGTTCACCAGTGCAGGAACAGAAAACAAACCCCTTATAACGAGTATACTTTGCTTCATATATTTTTTCTGCCGTTATGCACGTGGATGTTTTTCTCACGCTAGTTTCCTTTTAAATAGTGTACATTTATCTGTAATCTATAAAATTAACAGTTGACGGCTTGCCTGTCTGATATCGCTTTAAAATTAATATTCATTTTTCCAATATTTCCTAAATCGCAGATACTCTGCATCTCAAACAAAGCTTTATAAATATTATACATTCTCAAAAGGTACGTGCTGTCTGATTTTCTCATCATAATTGAATACATTAATTTTATGAAAGCCCTCTTCATACAACCCATCCCGAAGACGATTAACGATGTTGTTATATAAATAAAGATAGAGCAGGCCCTGGTAATCCGTTTATTCGTGATTGGATTTCAGATTCCATAGATATGCCACGAGATTTCTTTCCTCCCTCGAAACCGTTGTTGAAGGCCATTCGATTAAAAAGTATTTTCATTATATGATGTTTACTCTAGAATTAAGCAGACCCCGCTAAATCCCCCCTTTTTTTCTATACAGTAACAAAGTGGATAACTACAATACAATCTCTATACTGTAAAGTGCAATGTATTAAGCTGCGAGGTGCTTATTTTTAACTCGGTAGTTAAATATATTAAATAACTTTGCCTCAAAATAACCTTTCTTGAAATTTTGTAATTATTTTTTGTAATTAAGTTTGCAATTCATTTGAATAAATTTGTTGCGATTATTGAAGATGCCTTCGTCGGTACAACGTTTAGTCTGGGCACTGTTTTTAAATGAGTATATCAAATTAGATAAAGCGCAACGTGTTTGTGGCAAGTGGCAGAAATTCGTTTCGCAAATAACGTGCTTTTAATCGTTGAAAATTATTCAAGACCGCGAGCTTTGTCGCGATAGAAAAACGAACTTCTCGTTCCACTGTTTTACTGTTGTGCGAATGACGCATAAATCTCCCTTCGTAATTCGTTTCCGATGGACTACGCGAGCGTAACGCAAGCCGGATTTCTATACTACGAGGGAAATAGAATGCACGGTTAATTACATATAATATTTTACGTAAGTCGTTTGTAACAGTAAAATTTACTATATTCGTAAATAAACGCTGTCGTTGAATCACGCAAATACGAACTTGTATCGCGATCATCGCGAAAAGATTAGATTGACACGTGCAGCGTGTGAGCTTGACACAAGTGTTAATAGACTTGCGTGACTTTAAATTATAAAGCACGTAGATGAGCTTTCCGGATAAGTCACACGGTTTTATTTCCGACGCTTCACGACTTTATTAATACCCGTGTCAGTAACGCAACGCATATTTTCAAACGCGGATAATTAACATGACGGAAAAAATAATTTGATCGTTGAAATTAATTTGTATGAAATATATAAATCATTTTATGCATTTTAATGCATTATTATGCCTTTATTACAACTATCTATTATAAAGTAATGTAACTTTTATTAACAAAATTAATTGTCGAAAAAGCAATTTGCCCTTTGTTAATTACATTTTGAATACAATGTTACATAAATTCTTTTAACGTATAATATATTGTTATAATTTCTGAAATACGTAAAAATTTGTTCAGAGTCGCTGAATATCAGAAGATTTTGCTGGGATTATTAAAACATTGTTTCAAGCTTTTTGTTTTAACGGGCAATTTTCGACTTTGTCGGTAAATCGAGCTGAAAATTTTTGCTTAATTCACCATTTATACTATACGGAATCACGCTGCAAGCGTAATTTCCTCCGGGAGTTCTCCCTAATATGAGAAACTTTAAGAGTTTAGGTAGCGTTTCGCGTGTACGAAATAGGAGATAGAAGAGCCTCCTCTCCACTTGAAAGAATTCTTATTTAAAATAAGCGAATAACCAATTGTCGCGGTCTTCCTAAACAAATTTCGGAGCATGTAATACGCCGATGAGGCTTTTCTGGGACGAAGGATGCGACTTCTTGCGAAAAACTAATAACTGCGATGGATTGTACGCACCGCGAAACATCCGCAGTTACAAGAAATTATCGCAAATTGTTACAGGTGTAAATAGACACGAGAATTTGGAATGCTTTCTGAGAATTTACGAGAACGTTATTTCGCTTCAATTTGGCATCCAATTTTCTTTCGACGTTTCTTGCGCTCGTCTAACTTCCGCCCATCCATTTCAATTTAGATTTCGCGAAGCTCAATTACACTTGCTACCGTAGTAGGTACAATTTTAATCGCACGAATTCTTCCCTTCCGTTCTTCGATTCCACGCATACAACGACTATATTTTGTGTAAGAGATAAATGCGCCCGCCGTAAATATCGGTAGCCCCGGGAAAAATCGATTGCAACGCGAATCCATCTCACCGCAAACACTTTGAGATGCAACGATCTGTTCTTTCCATATGGAAAAAGTCTATCAGGATTTATGGTGGAAATTTCACCTTACACCCTATCTTTTAACCACATGATCTTGTTCAAGTTGATTTTACTATATTCTTATAGAGTCTTCCATTCTTAAAACAATCGCGGTTATACTTGATACTGATTAATGGTCTTTATCCCTCCTTCATAATGGTTCTCTACCTTTAAGTAATATTTATCGAATGAATCATTCACGATAATGTGCACTTAAAAGAAGCAGAGTTATGATTAGATGGCGTTTTTAATGGAAAAAGTTTTTAATAAAAAAAAATCAAATTCGTATAATACATTGACAAAATTTTCAGAAATAGGAATGTTTTAAAATCAATGAAAAACATTCACGACCAGTGTAAAAACCGAGCTAGAACGTTGCCGAAATGTTTCATAGAATGAACATTTATTTCGCGCTATCTGTAGACACATCGCGGAAATGAAGAAGTAAAATATAATTTATTTGTTCGTTTAAACTTTGTACCTTTCTATGCAAATTGCATTAGCACCGCGGAAGGAGATATAATTATTCATTGGCTTGTTAGCATATTATTCTTGTGAAATTTTCTCCTATAGAAAAACGAAGAATCCTTCTAACATGAGTTTAACCTTTACGGCCAAGTCTTTCTCAGGGTAATATCTCGCAGGAATAATGTATATGTATACCCATGAAAATATAAATGCGTGTTAACGTACAAATGTGTGGTTGGTCCCTGGATTTAGAACGGTTTAAACATATTTTTGGTTAATATTTTTAAGATTAAAACGCAATTAACATAAATATCTTATGTCTTCCATCAAACGTGCTGTAACTATTCCAACCATACGTTTATCTATTAACATTCTAAATGTGCCTTTTACTTATTAGCGATTGTCTTACAATTAGGGACGATGAATGTTGCGCGGTTGAAATAATTTAAGAAAAACGTAATCAAGAAAGTATGCACTTAAAATGTGAATTACAGTTTTATATCTTTCGGCCGAGGCTTCCTAGACGTTCATTAATTTTCTTCTTTTTATATTTCCACGGCGGAACAAAGAATTTCAAATCAGCTTTAAGTTATAACTGACGCGATAAACGGTAACCCTCTCGACGGAGCTTTATGACGTTGCTCCCGGTTCCTAAGAAGATTCGACATTTTCCTGAAGCTTTTCCGAGCTTACCCTATTCTGAAGGGACATCTAGAAGTTTTTTTGAATGGCCAAATTCATTAAACATACAAGAAACTTGCGTTCTAATACATTTGTATATGTTACGTAAGCTAAGACGTGAACTGGACTTAAAATGTCAAGTGCAACCCTCGAAATGCGGAATAAGAAGAACTCTAATGCGCCCACGAAGACGCACTTTCGTCATGCGGCACACGTTTATTACATGTACGCGATATTCGTCAGTGTTTAGTGAAACGTAGTATACTAGTAATCCATAAACGAGGCACCGGCAACCTTTGGAAATTTCTTTTCCGATGGGGTCAATATGATGAAACTTTTGATAATCTCGGTACATGAGCGGATCGTTACATTGCGGGAACATACCTGTCGTTCACCAGCCATGCCACCCTCGTACATGCTTCCTCGTCGATAATACACCGCCGGCATACAAAATTTTAACGGTACGAACCCACCGGGACCCCGTCTCTATAGTCTTATCGCACTAGAATTTTTGTTTAATCTACCGATAATTATGCTAGATGCTGTTTTTAAGGTCGTTTATTATTGTGCCTGTCACGATTGTTTTGTCGGTTATATCTTCATCTCCTCTCCGCTCCTCTCCATTGACTTTTCGTTCCGGCTTTCCGTATGACCAAAATATACTATGAATCGTCAACGTCGTTAAGATATGTACGCTCTTTTCTTATGTGTATAGAAATATTACTTTTCTCTCCCTCTCTCTCTCTCTCTCGCTCTCTTCCTCGGTGCAGGTGATCTCGTGTTCGTTAACAAGTGATATTTTGGAACTCTTCGATATCTCTTCGTTCTTCAAACCGCTTTCTTGCGCGGCGCGCGATGGTGACAACAAAAATAGACGCGCGTGCGACGGTCAAGTATGTGCAATATGTATTAATGTATATATATATATCTCTCTCTCTGTCTATATATTCGTAGGAAGATCACTGGTTATTTAGGCTGCTACTACAGGTCCAGAACTTGTCTCCAGGCCACGGCAAGCGAGGTCGCCGTGTCGAACCGAGCTCGCTCTCGCAAGTTCGTCGTCACCCTCTCGACCGAGGTGCATGACCCGTTGACGGCAAAGTGGATTGTTGCTGATCCTCGCGATCCTTCTCTCTTAGGCTCTGGTTTCGTCCTCTCGTTGAAACGATCTCGTTGACGCGCTGTTTCGACGCTACGGGGTTACTTCGCCCGAAGACACCTCGGCGTCTCGAAAGTTTACTCCTCCAAGTGGCGCTCCGGGACCCGGAGCGTGTCCCAATAATCGTTATCCCCCCCTCCGTTCGTGTGATCGGGCCGATCTTTCCACGCGAAGGTGTATCCACGGCGAATCGAAGGGCCCTTCGGGCGATCGGGCGGACGACGGCGATCGTTTAGGCTGCGCGAGGGATCCGCACCCACGCGGATCGGCACGCGTGATCGACGGTCAACGATGACGGCGACCGCTCGTTAAGGGTGCATGACTCGTTGATGTCTCGCGTGCGCGCGTACACAGTGTGGGCGGGCGACATGTGAGCCACGCTGATGTGCGTATGCACCACCTAAACCCGCGGTTTTCGGCGCTCTTTCCCCCGACTTTCGTTGCCTTCTAGCTCGCGTGCACACACCGCGGCACGTATCGCGTTGATTACGCGACTGCTGATGCGACTTGTGTGTATGTGTGTACGTGTACGTGTGCGAGCGAGTGTACGTGTGGTGTATCTGTGTGTGTGTGTGTATGGTGTGCGCGCGTGCGTGTGTATGTGGGATTTGAGGAAAAATGGGTATCTGTATGCACGTATCACTTGTACGTGTGCGCACACTTAGGCACACGTGTCCGTACGCGAGTACGCGACGCCGTTTCGCAAGGGTGAGTGGCTGAACCGTGAGAGGAGCATATATGTGTCTATATACGAGGGCGAGTGACGTACGCAAGGGGTGTATGCTCGTGTATGTGCGCGCGCGAGAACGACGGAGCGCGTGTGTCGGCTTCGAGAAACAGGTACCGGCCTGCCGAGTGCCTAGGGGAAGACTGGACTCGGAAGCAGCGGCTCGGTGGCAGGATCCACGGGGAACGACGAGTGCGGCTGTGTGGATCTCGGTCTCTCGCTCTCGCACCAGCATTCCCACCCCGAATCCGCCTGTTACCCTCTCGCTCCCGCTCTCGCCCTCGCTCGCTGGTGTACGCGAACGAATGAACGGCTGCCGGGCACAGGCGCGCTGGCTGCCTCTCTCACCACCGACCGAGAATCAATACGTCGGCAGCCCCGTACTTTCGCCCGCGAAATCTCAATTTTTACCCTCGACATCGAGCCGATCTCGTCTTATTCTCGACCCTAGTCGTCCCCGGCGTGGCGCGACACGCTCGGTCTGACCCCGTGCGTAAACGGCAGTCGGAAATTACTCCGGGATCGTTTTTGTTTTTTTTTTCCTGCGACTCGACAGACCGCCTTTTTGCGCGCCCCGTGATGCACCGTCCAGGGGTACGCTAGCTTTTTGTCCCTCTTCAGCCGCTTAAAAAGCGCGGGAGATCCTTGTTCTCGACGGGAGTTCGATAGGAATCGAGAGACGATGTCGATGGCCGTTTTTTTTATGTCTACGTGAATTCTTATTATGAAAGTTCGCGCACAAGGAACCGCGAAGAGGAGGAAAAGAGAGACGGAGAAAAAAAAAAGAAAAATCGAGGTGGGAAACCGCTGACCGAAATCTTGTACACCATTGCCCACCAGTGCCCAGTGGGCATTACTTCATCTTATTATCTTATTTTATCTTATTTATCTGATCTTATTTCATCTTTATGACGCCCCAGCGAGGCCTAGTGCCCAAAAATGCCTAGTAATGCCCAGTAACGCCGCAAATCTGTACACCACAGTGCCCTCAGCGGTTTCCCCCTCGGAACAAAATATAGAGATTGTTTATATCTAATCGCAGATCAAATATTTATTACGCAAGCATGGCTTTATTATTATTTTTATGTCTCATATGAACATCGTTGCCACATATTTCATTACTGTTGCTGTTATCGAGAATTCGTCGAATAATGAAATATATAGAGCTTGAGGCATTCGATCCCTCTCGTAAAAGTATTCGTAGAACACAACTGACGAGTTGGAAATGTTATAATTACAAATTTCCAGCATTACGAGTACGCCCGGGGACGCGGCTCTGGTGCCGCAAAGTTCGCGGAGAGATAAAATTTAAAAGCGTCGTATTCGTGCTGCGTGCTTGGCCTTTAATGTAGCTCTTCGATTCTCACGTCAGTTTTAACACGTACGTTCGATACTATCGCCGAGCATGAAGCGCCTCGCTAGAGCGTTATAATAAGATTGACTTGTAGTCACTCGCGATTAGAAATTAGATAATCCCGCTATAATGTCTTGTCTGGGGCTCTCACCTCGACACCGTGAATACAGCGGTGTAACGTAATTACGAATAGCGGAGTTATCGTCGTTGGGTACGTAAAAGTTTCCGATTTGATACGTGACACAATTAGGGATGCTTCGCAGAAGGGCGGGGAGCCTCGATATTATCGGGGCGCAATTATTATCGGGATGGAAAAGGAGAATGTGAATAACCGCGAGATTTAATTTATTATGGTCGTAATGGCAATTTTTCTGTACTTCGTGGTTAGTGAAAAAGTTGCGTATGAGGAACGCCCCAGCACTACCGGTAACAAAATAATCCCTGATAGGGCACCAAGAGCGAAGTGTCACGAATGAGAAACGTTACCCACGGAGGCGAGGGATCTGCAAAGAGACGGGGAAAAGAATTGGACAGCGAGAAAAAAATAACTCGGGGCAGCGAAATGACCGAGCGGAGAAGCAAGGTGATCGTTATATATCTTTGCGGTAGCGTCGTAGTTCGAGAAATCTTTATTACCGAGCGGTACTGCGAGAAAAGGAAGGTTCAAACGTGACAATGATTACTTCTTTAAGCTAACGTAGGAGAAGAAAATTGAAAATTTCCTCCGAGACACATTTCCTGCTCTATATCTGTTTGAAAGTCCTGGCTAAGATACGTTATGTACTTCTACACGGCATCGATGGAGCATCTGCGTATGCGATGACATACAGTCGGAAGTACATAGGTACTCAGATAGTACGTATGTTCTCTCGCCCTTCCGAGTAGCGAAGGATTTCTATCTCCGCACGAGACATTCGGCCATGATGCGTCTCGTCAATGTTGAACTCGTGACAGTTGCGCAACAAATTCTTGCTTACCAACCCGCTAAATACGTCACGCGCGTTAGACAATAGCTGTAGCAGTCGGAAGTATCATCTGAGCGCAAAATTACTTTGTAAGCTAACATTATGAGCTTGCCTTTTGCGCCTGTGCCTAGTATAATAATACAATATTGTTATCTGCGTATCTTACC
The DNA here is from genome assembly GCF_000949405.1 of Vollenhovia emeryi. Lineage (NCBI taxonomy): Eukaryota > Metazoa > Arthropoda > Insecta > Hymenoptera > Formicidae > Vollenhovia > Vollenhovia emeryi. The sequence continues at coordinate 58,851 of NW_011967141.1, forward strand.
ATACGCTGTGTAAGCGAGGTGGATGCTGCGCCTAATATCCTTTTTGAGAGAAATATGCGCCAACGAGGCGGCGCAAAAGTGGTACGAATTACGAGGTACGCTCGAGCGTAAGGATAAAAGCCGCAGATTACAACGTAGAGGTAAAGCGACAGGGGGGGGCTTCTTAAATGATACACGCGAGGGCGGGAATTTCTAGAGGACCAGCGAGCCTGAAATTAACGCGCGTTGCAAGATGTGCATTTTATACCATTTCCTCTTACGACATTATCGAGATGCGGCGTGAGAGATGGGAAGGAGTAAATAAGATTGTACGAATAGATACGCAAGATGGTTAACGTAATGTATTTATGATGCTGTACCGGAGCAGGTTGCAGCGTGGGTACACGTCTTGTACCCATCTACCGCAAACGGCTTCTAGGGTCTTTCTCGTACGTTCTCGTACCCAGACACTGTCTGATGCCGCACATAATACCGTATTGCACCGTGAAAACCGAATGAAGAATTTCACATGGCGGGCTTAATGCTCGTACTCGAGTCGTATTCCTCCTCGAATCTCCGAAATCGATATAGACCGAGATACTCCGGCGTCGGCTGTCGTAGATTTCAGTAAATTAACGTTTTTCTGGGACGCTTACTTGCTTCTCCCTCGAGTTGCTTTGTAAGTTTCATTTAAAGAGTCTCTATCGTCCTGTCGCAAAGTGCCCAGGTTCTTCGGAACAAAGTTCGCAGTCTTCGGAAAGTCTTTTGTACTTGCGACGAATGTTGCTCAAAGTTGGCGACATAAAAACACATAGTACGGATAAAAGCGAAAGGAAGGGTGCATTTCTTCTTCAGCGAGAAGTGATAAAGCATTAACAATTGTAAGTAAATTGAATTTCTGGAATCTAAGCCGGTATTGTGATTTCGTAGCCGCCATTAGCGAAAATTCGTTGGACTAATTCATTCTTTTCGTACTCTTCATTTATTATTTATAAGATTTCGTCTTTGATAAATTACTCTTTTAGATTAATCGACTGTAGAATTGCGATTTGTGATCTTTTAAATTGTGATATAGCAACACGTGATCGAAAAAGTGCATCGAAGAAAGGCAGTCTTCCTATTTCTTTTCTGTTCTCTCATTAAAACGCCGCTTGGCGATGTTCTGAACTGGATAGATTCCAGGTTGCGAGTTGGTTTTAAGAAAAACTTTCGGTATGGTACACATGTAGAGATTTTATTCAGAAAAAGCTGGTCTTTGTAAATCCTGTAATTTATTAAAACCTGCTCATCGTGAGACCGTAATAAAGCCAGTCCTTTTCATCATCCTTGCACTGACCTGGAAGTCTTTGCTTCGTTCGTCGAATGGGTTTTATTTTACAGGATCTTCCATCTCCATATCAAATTCAGCAGATATTTTACAGAGATTCATAAAAAAAAAACCCTGGAACCGCAACAGATTAGTCAGCGAATGAAGAACTTGGAGAAAAGACATTCGAACTAAACGTTCTAGTCTAGCAAGTCTATCTTGGGTTTCAATGAACAAACGATTTAAATATTTATTTCTTTAAAACTCGGAAAGAAATAATATGTGTACGCATTTGTTGTGTGTGTGTGTAGCACATTTGAAATGCAGTATGTAATTCGGATTAGAATGTTATCTCTTCATTTTATATGTTGACTTCAATTAGATTAGGATTTTTATGGATTTCTTACGGAAACTAGGTATGTTGCACATAAATGGTGAAATCTATTCGTGTCACTCTAAGCTTCATGTTGGTAAGTTGGCGTACAAGGTATATCCCTATTTATGGCACTCTTTTACTCACTACAAGCATGTCAAATGCGGCATGTGTTTTATGTGCGAAGGGATACATAACCCGCAACAAGTTACGACCGAGGGCGCCATTTTATGTCTGTCGCATACGAACAGTTATTCAGAATAATATTGGAATGTCTCGGATGCAGTTTTCTCCAATAATATACAACAATAAATTTGAAAAGAAAAATTCATTCTCTAAGAAAGCTCAAAATACATTTGCGAAAGGTCCAAGGAAGAAGTGATTTCGTGTTCGTATTTGTTTGCAAAAGTCCATGAAGGTTTAAATGTAAATTTTCAATGTAGATAATGACAGCAATGATGAAAAAGCATCTAAATGGACTTTCGATTATTATTGAAATGAAGCTCTAGAGTGTATATTTAAAGCTGCATTTAGATCAAGTAAACGAGCCTGAACAAGCACGAATGAACAACCTGCTTCGATGAATGCGAGCTACACTGCGAAATACAGACCAGGGATGGGAAAGTCGCTTTATAAAAGTATCTAGTTACAGTTTTTTTTTCGCTAAAAATGAAACTGGTTACGGGTTACCAATTCTGGAAAGTAACGCGTAACAGTTACAGTCACTTAAAAAGTAACGAATCGTTACATTGCAATTGCTTTCCTGCAATGAAAATAAAACTATCAAATTTGCATGTGAATTGTTAAGCGTCGATAAAGGTGTTTATGCGCAAATGCAAGGCCAAATGCGATCTGTGGAGGTTTACAATACATATAAAGTAACTATATGTTAAATTAGTCACTAGTTATCGAAAAAAGGTAACTGAGTTAAGCTACAGTTACAGACGGAGAGAAAGTAACGAAGTTAAGTTAGAGTTACCAAAAAATACAAAAAAGAAAGAAACCGTTACTGTAATTTCGTTACAAGTAATGAGTCACTTGCCAACCCTGTTACGGACATACTGATTTGTACATATTGAAACAAGTCATTTGTTCAGGTTTGTTCGCGCTCGTTCGCTTGGTCTGAGTCCAGCTGAATGGAGCGAAAAAAAATTTATTACGGAGATTTGGCAGTTGTAAATAATTACGTTTTTGTCACACAGTTGCGCTTGGCCATTTGTAACGACAGCCAATTGCTTCTTTAATATGTATATGTAGACATTCGTCGTGTAGACGAAATTGTAAACGCGTCATGCTTAGCCGGCCACGTGAAGCCTCTACGGAAAAACAAACAGATAACAATACAATGTCGACACTTGCAAACGCGAAGAATAATGTTGCTCTCTAGTGTTCTGCTCTATCATCACATGGAACAAATCAGTCGTTCACATCGCTAGTCATCTATGTATAACTCTAACAATAAGTGTAACACATCACATTTAGGTAGCCGCAGGTACTTTGGACACTGCCTATTTAAAGACTTACCATCGATGCGCCCATTATACCTATGTATGAAACTCAATTTCGTTTCTCCCGTCGAAGACGTGCCTAGAACATACATGCCCGTTCAGTGAGAAACATCAATTTCGCCCGGCCGCGCGCGCACCGCAGAGTCTTTAATCGCGGTCCAAGCTCGGGGCTTGAAAAAGGAGAAATTTGAAACGTCTGCGAGAACGTGTCCGGAGACATTCGAGGATGTGTCCAAAAAGGAAAGGAGGATTCCTCGAAAACCAGACGGTCCGTCACCCATTATCGCGGCGGCGCGATCAACGTTTCCTTCCTCCGTTGTTCCGCGAGAAGAAGCTTGTCGCCGTCATCGAGATTACCAGGAGCGATTAGTCGCGCTGATTCGCGCGTAGGCGAACACCGATAGCTCGCGAGTATCGTCTACCGCTCGGACGGACATTATTCGGCCCCTTCGTCTCAGGACGGCGCGCTACGTTTGGCATATTATATCGGGCGGACGTCGAGGCCTGAATACCAAATGGCGCGCCTCCGCAACGCGCCGGAGACGAAACCAGCCGGCATAACTGCGCGCGGATAAAAGCTATCGGAAAAACGTGCGGGAGGCCTCGCCTCGCCTCGCTTTTCTTTGTCGACACGACCCACTTTGAGCCGAGTCCGGCATTTTTCTTGTTTGACATTTGCGATCGGCGCATCAGCCGCGGGGAGACTTTGTTGCGTCCAAGTGCGACTCGCTTTTGTTGCATGCGGCTGGCGCACGCTGAAAGCCGCGGGTCGGTGAATCGACTCGCGCTCTTTTAGATGTAGGCTAAACGATGACATCTCGAGAGTTGTGCTAATGGCGGCACTGAGCGGAAGTGGCGACTTTGCGGGTGACGCGGTAATATCGATCCTTTACAATCAATCAGTCAAATGATTATCCTTCGAGCTTTTAGAATTTTTCCTTTTTTTTTTTTCAGTAAAATCTCTATGCGCTTGTTCGCGCTTGGAAAATAAGCACGAGTGCGCGAAAGTGAAACAACCGAGTATAGTTAAAACGTTGTTTTTCTTGTCGTGTACAGCATTTGCTCCTTTCTTTTCGTCTCGCTCTTTTTGCAGTACGTGGTAGCTGCGCTACTCTGGAAATTCTCACATTTTTCTCCGGCGGCACTTCTCTTTTTATTTCCCGCAATTTCAGTTTCATCTTGTCGTCACAAGTGGGTCGATTCTCTTTCCGTAAGTATTATGTTTAATGCCTCGAGTGTTTCGCGAGATGGTTTTTATGCAACACGCATAAGGCAGAAACGTAGTCGTACATTTTTTAGATTGATCATTATTATCACAGCCATGTGTGTCCCGACCGAAGGATTGTTTCTTATGGCAACATGTCGCTGTTAATCGAAAATGAACACGCGTATTTGCTTCTTCCGGGAAGCTATTATTTCTCGTTTTAGTCTCATTAAGGTAGTTATTTCGTAAAATCATTTATGTGAGAGTTGTCTCAATTTTTTTGCAGTTTATTCTTTACATTAATACGTGCAAAATAATTAAATTAAAATTAACCGTCTCAAAGTTCTAAAAAAAGAAATGTTAAAGTTTGCTACGTTACACGAAATATTACGTTAAAAATACTATCACGCGTAACAATATAATTCGTTGTAATATTATTACACGTGAAATATTATTTATACACATTGTTATGTGTTAAAATATTAATATTTGCGTTTGCAAATGCAAATAATGGCACATTTTATTTTCTTTAAGCTTAACGGTGAGTAAGATTCGTATGGGAAACAAATATGTTGTAAAGTAAAATAGAACGAATAACTGGGAAAAAACATCAAAATTATTGACCGTTTCGTTTCAACAATATAAACGGTTAAAACTGAAAAATGGGAAGAATTGTGTAGTAGACATGAGTGTAGTGTGAGAGATGTGGCAGTAGCGCCTCAAACTATAATCTTTCGAATCTATTTTATATTATCTATTAATCGTAAGTGTATTCTGTAGAACAATATTGCATCGAGATATATTGTAATAATTGTTCCTGTCTGGAATAAACTTTTGAGCATTACTGCCGCGAAACAACTACCTTAACGATGAGAATGCGAACCTTTTTTTTCAAATTTTACGTATATAAACTGCTGGGTCACGTATAAACCAATTTCTGTTGTTCAATTGTTACGAGATTCTAAGAAATTTACGAGTCGAGGGAATACATGTGACTCTTGGGCTAACTCGTGTATAGTTGTTATTTACTTATTCGGGATGCGAGGCTCTTTTTTTATTCGTCCTGAAAGAAATTTCACCTTATTGGTTATTTTGTGCCCTTTTTCCCCGAACTTTATCTCAAATATCTTTAGATGGTCCTTTAACTGAGCGCACAATTTTTCAACAAACATCGCCTATATGTTGTATTCAGCCTACGTTCGCCTCGACGTCAAAGAAATACTAAAGTCAACTTTGCATATAGGGTAATTTCGCGAAGAACTCGCTTCTTTTTACTCGGCCTCGTTGTCCAATTACCTTTGACCATCGGAGAACTATGCTCTAAAACACATTGCCGTTCTACGAGCAACAAAGGAAAATGTCAAATTTTATAGATGTGCCGTTATTAATTAATTTTCCTTAGGTTAAATAATTTTTTTTCTTTGTTTCTCTTTCTTTTTCTCTCTTTCTAATTGCACGATCAGTAGAGATGTAACGAAGAAAGGAATTGCCGTTTTAATTGCCATTTTTCGGTTGTTTATTATTCTACATTATTCTCGTGGAATTTTCTACACGCCTTTTGTATGGATATTTTTTAGTTTACGGCCTGTAACCGTAATTTAACTTTAATTTAACTTTCCCCTGGGCTAAGCTTATTTGATACATAACATAATAGAAATTTAATGCAGTACAAATGCAACACCTGAGTCCTAAAGTATCGCATAGTTTTATATTATTCACGGTATAATATTCAGAAATATACGTAGCGAGAAAGTAGGAGTGGAAGAGAGAAAGAGATAGTGTATGTGAAGGAAAAGGAGAAAACGGAGAGGGAAAGAGAGAGAGAGAGAGAATATTCCTGAAAGCTAATTACGTGAATAGAAGGTCAAAGGGCGAGTCATATATTGTGCAAAGCAAGACACCAGGCATATTAAAGGACTGTCATCCTTGCACCAATGGCAATGAATTACTACGTTTGTTAATCAATGCATCGTATATGTACGCTGTGCGTTACGTTATCCTCTTTTTATTGATACTTTTGAAAAACAAGTTTCAATAAAGTGGCGTCTGTATTTGTACCTTCGAAACTCTGTACTTCAAGGCTTTTCCGCTTTCCTTTTTTTTTTCTTAAATAAGAATGAAATTTATGCAGTAATTTTTAGCGAATTTGAACTCGATTCCTTGCATCGATGTCTTTTTAATTTACCGATGAAAGCTCTCGGCATAAACTTTATCTTTTAACCGCACAATCGTCGCGCGGAAATCTTTAAAATAAGTATTATTTACAAAAATAAAATTACTTGTGACATTCTAAGTGCCTGGAAATAAAGAAACTTAAAAAAAACTTAAACAAAGAAAATATTTTAACACTCGGTATCGTAAGAGATAAGTTAACTTTTCTATTGGAGTCTTTCAAGATCCCATACGTCGACTAGCGACGACCGAAGGGTTAATGAATTCTATATTACGCATTAATCATCTTTCTGCATTTATTTTTTCTTTCGCTGTAAATCTCTTAACAAACATTTTGCCATCGAATCATTTACGCTCTCGTACTTTATGTACGCGTCTTTCTCTCTTGCATACAAATATAATAAAATGAACTCTGCACAATACGAAGACTGCAATGACACTTCTATCGAACGGTCTCTTTGCCCCTGAAGACCAAGGAAAATCTAGCTGAAATTTTTCGACAAAATGGCTGTCCTCTGCGTCACTTTCTATCACCAGCTATTGTGAATTCTCGTTAGTTTCTTTAAAGAAGTTTTATATACTTTCTTGTATAGTGGAATTACAAAACAAAGTGACGACTAATATTCAAAATGGTAAATTGAAATTACAAAAATTCAGATTCGGACTTTTGTAATCCCTGAGTATCTTTCATAATTGCTTGCATCGAAAATATCATTCAATTGAAAATTCTCACTCAAAATATCGTGATTAATATCAGATGACTGATAGTCGGATAATCGGATTTTTTTGCGAGAGCCTTTCAGAGTTGAATAATTTTCAATGGTATTACCGGACGGCTGACAGCGATTGATACGTGGTTAATATCGGCCTGTCAATCCTTTGCGCTCGGTCGCTACTACAAAAAGTCTCCCTAAAAAAGTCTTAAATGATCGCCCGCCGATCAATGACTCGTTCCATATACGTCATAAGAATCAGCAACTTCCTTCTAACTTGAAGATACCGTTGATCGAATGTCTGGTCGGATACCGTCGGATAGGCCGGTCAATATTAATAGAATGGCTCTCGGTGTTTGATCTGTCTCCAAATAAGAAATTCCATCGTCGTACACAACGCGTTTACTCCGGCGGGTGTCGCCCGAGGGTGCGAGTAGTAATCGTGAATTGGAAACAAAATCTACTTACTTATTAAGAATTAAACCAAATGTTTGGGTAAACGTGAAAATATGTATCGTGCGGTCGAACGAGAATCGCATATTGAAGTATTCGAGTCATGAAGAAAAATTCATCGTTGAGTGTCTGTAACTGTCACTGCTTTCATCGCGAGTACACGTTGTTCGCTTGTCCACTTTACTATTTGAAGGGCTTATTTATATGCCTCGGTGGTCGAATTGGTTGAGATGCCCGCCTAGAGTGTAGGGTAAGTCCAGGTTCAAACCCCGGCTGAGGTAATATTTTTCGCAATCAATTTTCTGTATTATTAAAATTGCCAGATACGGCCAATAAAAATCACCAATGTTGTCAATCACTGCCGGCGACTTTTAAGAATATTCTCATTAGTTGGTTATTTATAACGTTGCCAATGGGGTACAGGCAGTCTCCTGCTGTCGCATTATGACTGGATATTTTGCAAATTGTCTCATTGAACATATATGTGTAGCATAGATTATAACTTAATACATTCTCCTAATCTGCAGGATTTGTTAACTGTTTGCTATAGTATTTTTATATACTTGAAAGATAGCTGTGGAGTCCACGCGAAATAATACGGCGAATTTGAGAGAATTTTTACGTCTTAATGACACGATCCAAAACGTTATACGTTGACGCAATTTGCAATTTAGGGTGATTTTGCCAAGTGTTAGCTTCCAAGGATTTCTTAGAGTCTTGCCTCTCAATTAAATCAGGCTCGGAAAAAGAAATTCGAGGAATTCAATGTCCTGCACGAAGTTGCTAAAAGGGAGGAGTTAAATAGTATTCGTGTAGTTGTCACTCCCCTTTTGCGTCTGCAGCTAACCGTCAGTAGCGTGCCGGTAAGGGTCAATTTGAGATTAGATCGAGGGAGTCGGGGTTAATTGAAATGCCCAAGAATGGCATTCTCGAGGAAGTCTTGGGACGACGGTTTGTCCTGCGTTCACTGTTATCGTTGCAATTGGTAATGGCCGATATATCCTCGGCGTGTACGTTTAACGTGGCTGAGGCATCCGCGGCAAGTAAAACGGAACGATGGCAATTTTCGCGAGAGATACAAATGCGAATGAATACAAATAAAACGAATGGAAATGGTAATTCTGGCTGGCGTACAGAACATGGATATTTTCAGCGCACTGTTGTTACGCGCGATGTTTAAAGTGTGATTTAGGTCTCTTTGAGCTGTAGCTAATGAAAACTTTCTCCCTTGGCGGGAAACGTGTGTGTGTGTTATTGTTGCAACGATGTTAATGCAGTTAAATTGCTTCTTAGATTCCGTTTTGTTACGTGTAATATATACGCGCATACACATGCATATTCAAAATTCTTGCTTGCGAGATAGAAACCGCTTTTGCTTATATATTAATTTAGCATTTTATTATGCAAGAACTTCGTGGAATTTTTGATGTATTAGCCGAGGTAGTTGAGTGCCTGATTGTTCGAAAATTTAAACGAAATTGCTTCGGCATTTTTTAAATGGAGTTTTCTAAAATTTCACACGATATATATATATTACTGGTTTACATGAATTTAAAGGGTGGAATTGGAATTCTAAGAAATTTTATCTTGACAAGGGCGGAGGAGGGGGTGGGGGGTTAACGTCGAGAGATTTAATCAACAGTTTCTGAACTCCTGAATTTCCTTAATATTCTTAAACGTTTCCCAGAAGAGGGACAATTTCGTTTGAAAAGCACGGTCTACTTCTTCGTGTATTCGAGGAAGCATTTCCAACGTTGCATGCAGAAGACCACGGTCGAAGTGCGCGGGATACGCGGATGTTCGCGAGGGCCAAGTAGCGGCGGTCAATAGAAAATCTGGCGCGGGGCGAAATCGTGGCGGAGGTCGCGAAGGAAGCGACTTAAGGCCCTACGAAGGCTGAGGGCGAAATAGCGGCGAGGGGCGGAAGAGGTAGAAGAAAGATGACAAGAAGAGAAGCGAGAAGAAAGATAGCTGCGCGGGGGCAGCTAGACGGAGCTCTAACAAGTGGCTGCAGCTCGTAACGATCGCCCTCTGTGCCATGCACCAGCCAAGCCACTCGTACTGCACGCCCTTCTAACCCGAGGGGTTTAACCAACACGTCGACGTACGCGCGCACACGTGCGCGCCCGTGTACGTGTGTGCACACTCTGCCACGCCGCCAGAAATATCGATAAACATGACACGAAGGTCGGCCACGAGCGGTGATCGGCACCCCTCTTTCATTCTCGAAATAACCTCCGTCTATTTCCTTTCCGTTCTTCTTTTTACTTCAGTCTTGCTGCCGCGCATTCTCGTTTTATCGATGATAATTATCGCGTCAGACAGATTCGGTCGATACGTGCTCGCGAAAGTATCGACTCTTTACCACCCCTTTTATTATCCGCCGTGTTCCTACTTAATCTCCTTTCCCGCAACTAACAGCGATATCTTTAACGGTTGTTTAATTAACGAAAGGAGAAACAAAAGAGAGTTAATTTTCTTCCGTTTCCCCCGGAGAATAACAAATTCTTTTCAGATGGATCGAGCTCTAATCGGGTTACTTCATGCGCGGGCGAGACGCGCGCTCAATGGAAGCGACGGCAGGAATCGGTCCGCGTAATCTCTTTTTTTAGGCACGGCTGGCTTTAACGAAAGCGTAAATTAGATTGGTCGCTGTTTCATTCGACGAGATTAACCGCTGAATGGGCTGCGGTTTTTCAAGCTCCCCCGAAAGGGCAACTTTTCACATTGTTAGACGGGTAGATTCGTTATCGGAGTATGACATAGAAAAGTACTTGGTGCTTTCCTTTCAAATAGAATTATAAGGTCCTTTCTCGAGGGGTCAAGTTTATCGAAGCTGCTCTTCGTCCCTTTCTGAAATACATCGCGAAATCGTCGCGAAATTTTCTGCTTGACATTTGGCGACGCGGTCGATTTCAGTTAAGCGTGTCACTCGCATGTATTTGTTATTAATGATAATTCGCATATATTGTCGTTTCAGCAATAATTTACTGTGTAACGAATTTTATCGAATACACATATACGCGACAATGAAACAGTTCCCGAGCGTGCGCGAAGTGAAACAGACGCTGTTTAATCGAATAATTTGGACATTTGAGTCGGTCATCCATGTGTATTATACATACACATACAAGTATTGTAATTTATATATATATATATATGTACACTGACAAAAAAATTATTTTAAACTAAGTACATTTTCTACATTCAACCAAAGATTTCACGAGATAGAGAATACTATTTATTAAATGAAATCATTGTTTTTGTCAAATAGAAATCCAACTTTCTTCGCTGCAAAACTCGTGTCTTAGTAAACATTTTATAGAATCAAAGTAAAATTTGTTTAACTTGAAATTATCTACCGTTTGACATTCAATAAATACTTAAAGACATGTACGTTTCAATTTGCTTATTATTTTTTGAATTTAAGTTAATAAGCTATTAGGGGCCACCTAATGAATACTTTTCTCGAGTAAAGTAACATGCTTTTGGATTAAGATATTTTTTTTATCAGTGTATATCTATATAAATTATAAATGTAAGTGCGATCTACTGCATGCGGTGCATTGTGCATTTATATTTGTTTTAATTGAAAATTACTATTTGAACAAAATAGCGCGATGTCGATCTGCATTGGAAGTTAGCACAAGCGAGTATCGATTTACATCCTGCGTGAGTCGAACACTTGAGTACGCAACGTTGTGTGTAAAGTACGCGTAAATTGAATCGAATTTCGAATGAAAAAATTGAATTTGAGGAAACGAAGCGGGATACTTGTAATCGTTAACTTTACACGGCGCATACGTTTTTCGCGCAAGCCTCCTGAATTGCGGCGCGGAAACCGAGCGGGGCGATTTACTTTTCGGTCACGAGCGGTCATTTAAAGGCCTTTGACCCGTGAACTGCGGATCTGTGTACGGCTCGCGTGCGTGCATCGCGCACGTGCCGGTGATTATGCAACAAGGGTGGAGCGTAAATTCGACGTAATTCCACGAAAACGCCGGTGTCGACGCCGACAAGCGGTAAGGTGAGCGTGCGCCACAAGAGCTGAAAATGAGCAACGCGGAAGAAAAAGAGAAGTGCAGAAACAAGTGCGAGAGAGAAAGAGAAAGAGAGAGAGAGAGAGAGAGTGAGGGAGGGAGAGTGAGGGAGGGAGACGGACGGAGCGGAAGGGGGAGTGAAAGAGAGAGGAGGAGAGCGCGACGAAGATAGTGGACCACTGAAATATCCGTCGCTACGTATGCTGCGTGCGTCTCGTGACAAGTAATTGGACACACACGCGCGTAGCGTCGGGAGTTGTCAAATTTCGCGAAATAGCATCCCCGCGTCCCGCGAACTTGCTTTACGGCCCCGCGGCGAATCCTATTGGCGGGCCCGATGGGTCCCTCGCCGGGGCGAATGAATTCTTCCGAGACAAGTGCGATCCGCGAAAATTGAACTCGCGTTAACTCGAGCGCGAGTCGGGGCGGGAGCGTGGGAATCGCGCTATTTCTAGTTTCGGAATGGCGTCAGCGGAACGCGGAGAGACGGCTCGAGCTGCTCCCTCGATCTCCCTCGCATCGCGGTGCACGCGCACCCATCTCCCTCCTCCACCCCCGCCGTCTCGCGTTTTTCATCGCGCCGATCGCGCGGCGCCGCGCGCCCCGACCACCCCGGCGCCGGCGTTGCGCCGTATAATGCACGTACGCGCACTCAAACGTCTCGCGCTCGCTCCGCTCGATCCCGCCGTACGGTCCGTACGACGCGGCACGACGCGCGCATCGGATCGCGTACAACCTCCGCACGCTCGGTCGGAGCAGCGCGATGGAATGACTTCGGGGGGGCAACTCCAGGGGATTGAGAAATTATCTCGGTCTGTTAAAGAGCGAATAAGAGGCGCAACGAAAACGCGGGGGTGTCGGGTACGCGAGAGAAACGGAGAGCGAGAGTGAGCGCGAGACAGATGGAGTCCGCGGCGAGCGAGCGAGAGAGAGAGAGAGAGAAAGAAGGACGATGGGGAAGCGAGGGGAAAAGAGGGAGAGAGACAGAGAGAAAGAGAGGGATGCAGGCAGAAAGAGACAGATGGGAAAGAGACGGCGCGCCGCCGGTGCGAACGAAAACTCTGGTTGCCGCATTTTCACGCGGAAACACGTCTTACCTGTTTCACTAGTGGGAGTAGTGTCTGTTCTATGCTACGGGTCTTAATCTCTAGGGTGGCTGGGTCTACGGGGTCGGGTGTCGCCATGATTCGAACACAACTCCGTGCTCCGTAGACTCGAGCCGAGGCGAGAGGGTTCGTTACACCCCTCCTACCCCCGCCCGCGTGCCCGGCACGACTGCAACCCTCGCCCCCGCTGCCGTCGCTGACAGCCACCGGACACCCTCCTACTTGCGGCCCGACCAATGGTCTTCGAGCCCCGTGCCCCCGAGCCGGCGATGACGAGGGCGACGTCGCGCGACGACGACGGCGACGCCGACGCAACTACTGTCGCCGCCGCCGCCGGCGCCGGACGCCGCGCCGGTGCGCCGGTCGTCGCGACGCCGCGACTCCCGGCCATCTCTTGGTTCCCCGCGTAACGCTCGTCGCGGACGACCGTCCTTGACGGCCGCCAGTAAGTTTTGTTTGGAGTTACGAGAAAATCGCAGCATATTCCTCGACCTTCCGAGTGGAGAAAGAAAAGAAGGTGCACAATTGACGTCTTAAGCGAAAACCTATACGCGAGAACAAACGCACTTAACTCGTAGATTTTCCAGCGGGAAAATTGACGAATGAAGTAATTAATTTATGCAATAGTTTATATGAACTTATGTTAATTATAAACATGAGCACTTTTTTCACCATGTCCGGCAAGTTTAATGTAGTTGAACTTTACAACGTTTCGACCACAATTTTTGGCCCTTTTCAAGTAATGATCATGCACAGTTCGTCGGTATGTTATATCGAAATACAAAGGCGTTGATTTCTCGAGATTCTGAACATGACTGTGGTCGAGACGTTGTAAAGTTCAACTACATTAAACTTGCCAGACATGGTCAAAAAAGTGCTCATGTTTTTAATTACTTCTGGCGATCTTTAAGAATCTTCTAATTTATGTTAATTATGTTGGAAAAGAAAGGTAAATATATGGTAGACCGCGAATCGAAGAATCGATCGAGACAAATCCGTCGAGGTAAGCTTTAATCCTCCTAGGATGATTATTTATGGAGCGCGTGCTTTTCTCTTTCTCTAGGTAAATGAATTGGGAATTTACTAAATAACCGCGATTATTTACTTCGGTGTTGTGTAAGTGAATTATTAATTAATTATACAAATCTTTAATGAACCTCATTTATTCGTACTTACATCGGAGAGATAATCAACACTTATGATTTAAGTAAAGCTAGATTTGACTAGTTCTAGACGTGTGCTAGCTCATACATATTTTCATAACGAGGGTAATAAATTATGCTACAAAGTTAAATGTACTTGAACATAACGCGATTCGTTGAACATTATATTCTCATACAATTACATTTTGCAATTAGGTAAGTTTACCGTGAAATTTCGCATTTACAAGAGAGTTTAATCCTGTCAATTATATTTTCAAAATTAATTACAATGAAATTAATTATCTCTATAGGTTTTTTCTTAAATTTCTATACGAACGTTGCAATGCTATCGCGATTAGTCGTAACTGTAAAGAGAACTTGTCGGATTTCGAAATCGCGCAACATACGATATTGTACCTTTCGCGAGAAGAAAGAATATAAATACGGAATTGCATTCGAAGGAACGGGACTTCGATCGAACATTACATTGCAGCACTGTAAAGTATTAATATTTCCGTTGCGTGGTATTTGTTAACTATTGCGAAAATTGCAAAATGGTAGAGGACTTTTCGACTTGTCAGTCTAGTCCGCTCTATCCGTAAATAAGAGGTGAGGCGGGTATTACATAACACCCTGTATAAATGCGCATGTTGCGACAGACGTATATCGAATGTTGTATATACTTTTGTTGCCCAATTTAATGCAACATATCCTCAAATATTATCATCCGCCTTTATATTTTATGCATCTAATGTATTGCACGTCCTAACGGTTGTCCTACAGTGGCATTTAAATTTTATGATAGATTATTTTTTGTCTAAATGGCAATGAAGAACTTTAGCGTATTTATATACATATCAATACAGAAAGGATATACGCGTTTAACTAGCAATAAGAGTTTTCAACATTATACAATGGTTAACTGCGACTTTTGTATCAAGCATTAAAAATGCAATCTCTCGGAAACGGATATTTCTATTGTATAGTAGAAAGTAACATCTCACTTCTTCGCGTTCCCGGATTTATTTTGAGTCGGTGCCAGCGGCGCTCTTCTCTTAACGTGTTTTTCCGGAACTTTGTCCTTCGGCAATGGCACTCCGTTGGAAACGATCCCTCCTTTCCTTTTCCTCAAAGATTCCGTCGGAAGGTATTCAGTTGGTCTTAGCAATTGCCTAAAGTTGTAAGGACCGTTAATGTCTTCCGTGTCGTACTCGGCCTTGGCATTTTCCTGACGCTTCTCAATCACCGTCGGCCGTAGAAGATGCCTGAGATTAGTCGAGATATTAAAAGTATCGTTCTGGTGTTGTCCCTGATTCGTTGCCTTTCCATTCGCTAATCTGTTGATACCGTTCTTATGATCGACGTTATTCTGATGGTTTTTCGGGTAGCCGTTTTGCTTGTGATTCGATCGATCTGACGTCTTTTCCGAATCGTTATTTACCAAGCCGTTATTTAGTTGAGATGGCTCGGTATTTAAAATTTTTATTTCGCTCCTTGCAACACCGTTATTTATTTTACATGGAGTCTGATGATTGTTGATCGATGTATGATGCTCGTTGACGGAATTATGGTGACCGTTAACGAGACTCTGTCCATTAAAGCCATTCTGCCGTTCGTTTACGGCGTTATATCGTTCGTCGATCGTGAGTCGTAGGCTAGATGAATCGTCGATATGCGGAGAACCGGTTGCACGTTGTCCGCTCGCGTGTGATTGCAGGTTCTTGCTACGCAGGTCATTAACCCTTGTACTGTAAAAAATTCCGTTTTAAAGTCACTCCTTGAGAGAAAGCTTAAAAAGAGGAATATATCTAAGATAGATTATAGCTTTCGTTTCATAAATTGAGACTAAATTACTTGCAAATTACAAACCACTAATAGTAAGAGAGATATATATTTATATAATATTTAAGTAGCCGCAGAATAAATATCTTTACCTGAAAATTGACCATAATGCCTCTGGCAATATGCATAAGGGGATAAATGCGAGATTAGTTATTGGATATTAAAGTATGACGTAAGTTTTCTAATTAGCAATATTAGAATTATAACTTGATGCATTATTACATTGTTATTGCGAGCAAAGAAGTTTAGCAAACATATTTACTTTAGATAATTGAATGGTTAGAAAAATTATTCAATTATAGCTAACTTCCATCACTTTTAACGGAGCGTCTACAAGTAAAGCCAGCAACGCACGATACTACTTTTTCCACTGAATCGCTTGCGAGATCCAATAAAGATGCAAAGTTTTATATTGGATGACTTAAGGCTAAATCCTGATTGGCTCTCGTAACCAATCCACTGGAGAAAAATAGTATCGTGTGCCGTTGACTTAAGTCCCTCTTCATAAGAATAACCGTAAAATATCGTATCTCGTATACGCATCGCGAAATTCTAAAGCCAACGGCACACGGTACTATTTTTCCTACTGGATTGCTTACGAGGGGCCAATCAGGGCGCAGAGTTTTAGATCAGGTGACTTAAGGCTGAACCCTGATTGGCTCTCGTAAGCAATCCAGTAGGAAAAATAGTATTGTGTGTCGTTGGGTGTCGCTTTACCTGACATTCTTCTTGGAGTTCTCGTTTTCGCGTAAATCGGACGAATGTCTCAGGGCTTTGTGCCAAATGTTTGACAGATGCTGCTCCGGTGCCACTACGAAGTCGCTCTGAGCTGTACGGTCTCTCCTCTCGGCACTCACCTCTAGAATATGACTCCTCCGACTCCTGTATGAGGATAATCTTGTTTTATATCGATATAGATGGGATCTATACGTAGCGCTTCAACGAACCACTGCAGTTGACTACAAGGCGATCTTTAAATATGAGCACACGTAAAAACAATAGAATTGACGACTAGAAAGAAGTTTGTACAAGTTCGAATGTTTATTTGATTTGAAGAAAATTAAGTCCACTGAGTTGCTCAAGTTTTAGTGAATCTCTCTATAATTCGAAATTCAGGCATGCATTTTGCGACCCCCTCCTCCTTTCTATAATACGTAACTAGCGGCTCGGAAATACGTAGGCATAGCTAACGTCAGAATAAATCAGTGTAGATACAGCTGACCAAATCTACAGTGTACCTCGACGATGAGTGAAGGTCATTCTCTAGCCGTATCAACGGCGAGTCCCAGCCAACTTCGTCGTCTTCGAATTCCGAACCACTTGCGATGCGAGTGCCAAAAGCATTCGAAAATTGAGTATTTAAATTTCTGACTCGTTCGCGACACTTTTATAAGTCAAAGCATTATATGTTAAAGCATAACGCGCCTTGATTTTTATGTATCTCTCTCTATATATATATATCTACCTGCTCATTTCCTCCTTCAGATTTCGATAATACTTGACACTGTCTTCTTCATGCGGTTGCATTCCGCTTCGATACTGCAATATTGACTGCACCATATTAAATCCTTCGGGACGAACGTAATCGAGCGGCGGTTCCTCGATATCGCTCAATCTGACACCGGGTTTATTGCGACGAAGATTTTTATGTACCTCCTGGTTCTTCATATGCACCTACGAATAGACAGGCCGCACATAACAACTAATAACTTAATCAAATTAGTCGACCACCGTTAGTACGGTTTCTTAGTGATATTAAATAAAAAGATTATTGTATTGAATGCTACATTCTACGTATAGCATTTTAAAATAATTTTAAGTGAATTCACCGACGATGACGATTCCACCTAACGAAAACCT
The DNA here is from genome assembly GCF_000949405.1 of Vollenhovia emeryi. NCBI lineage: Eukaryota > Metazoa > Arthropoda > Insecta > Hymenoptera > Formicidae > Vollenhovia > Vollenhovia emeryi. The sequence goes on from NW_011967141.1 coordinate 76,549, forward strand.
GGGTTATACGTCCGAAAGTAACGGCGCGCAGGACAGGTTGGAAAATACAGTATATGAATTCACGTGCTCAAGTAAAAATCTAAGTATTTGAAGGCATATCTCAAAAAAAAGTGTCCTGATTTAACTTTAGTTGTAAATAAAAAGATTTGAACTTGAGTAAAATGTGAAAATGTTTTGCAGTATTAATTTCAGAACGAAATAATTCTTAATTACATTTTGTGAAAATTGGATTAAATCCGCTTGTCGTAGCTTAGGGTGTACAGGATCCTTCGCGGCTGGTTTCTTTCTGACTAGTTTCTCTTCCTTTTTGTACCATCTTTGAACGATAAGAGCTGCGTCCTCGTGCTTTAGTCCTTCGCGCAACAGTGCCTTATGGCCGTCGTATATGTTATCATAATTGTTCAAAATCCTCTTAAAGCGCTCCTCCAGATCGTATCCAAACCGTTTACGAATGGTATAACCTCGGAAGTCTATAATAAAAGTTGAATTACGTGCGATATTCTTAGCTGTTGTAGGTAGGAAATTACAATTTTTATACATACGACTTTGTATGACAGTCGCGGCGTTGTTCTTTTCTAAATTTTTACGTATTTGTTGTTGTTTCTCGCGATTATTTATATCCGTATTTTCTTGCGCTCTACGTTTCACCTCATCTGCGAAAATATTAATATAAGTGGAGTCATTTAGAAAATTAATTGCCCAAAGTTGAAAATCAAACTCACTCAGCATGAAACTGAGAGTTTCGTTCTCCTCTCTCGCGCGTTTTTGCATCAACATTTCTTCCGTGTGTTTTCGGGATAGCCATCCTCGAATATGACGCTGCAATGTGACCACTGATACCGCGACTTGCCACTTTTTCTTCTTAAATCTCATTTTTGCAAGCCACCGCCGCACACATGCTTGGACGACAATTATTTTTCTCAATTGTTCCTCGTACAGTTTCGAGAGAAATTCGACGTGGTAGTACTTGAGGAAAACTTTTGTCTTGCCTAGCGCCCATCCGTCCATTTTCAATCGTAATAAAAGAAGCCGGCAATTATCCCGATTGGCAATCACCCGTTCGTCGTAGCCGAAGGCAAGGAAACAATATCTGTACAGTTTATAGATTCGTATACAATTGGGTGAAAGTGAAACGAAGGTATTTCACATTTTGTAATTATTGTGGCCAGTCTGAAAATACCTCTTGAGAAATTCGTTGAACGGTATCCTATGTGAAAATCCATTTTGTCTTATACGTATCGTTTCGAGGACACCGGTATACCTCAACTGCTTGACAACTTTGACCTTGTCGTAGAAACGTGGACTTCTCGAGTCGTTTGGTTTTATACATCGAACGAATTGAGGCGAACCGGACACCATCTTTTGTAATAGATCCATCAGAGAATACCGGAAATATGTCGCTACCGTCTGCTGAGCTCTCGATTGTGATGCTAAACCTCGGCTAGAGTAACGTTCCTACGAGTTTGTGCGTAAACCCCATAATAAAAATAAAAGCGATACACAAAATGTGACTTTAATACGCACGCATACACACGTACCTTTGTGCTCTGGTTTGACTGCGATTTTCTCGAGTCATTTTCTTGCAGCGCCGAGTATAAGTTACCGGTTTTCGTGATCGGGCATTGGAACAGGAAGCGAACCATATCGTATTGCGACTGTCGTACCAGTTGAATGACTTCGGGTGGCAGGAAGTTTCTGTTCTTCTCGAGAAATCCTTCAGCTTGATAGACCACACGACCAGCAAAATGATGTATCGCGAAACAGACCGCATCCGATTTGGGGCGTACGTAGAATTTTGATTTGATATTGTTGTGGAATTTTTCTGCCGGAGAAATTGCGAGGTATTGCAATTAATGATAAATGGTACGAATGTTTGTCCGCTACTTGAAATCGCGATGAGTTTAAGTGAAGAATTGTTTAATGATTGATCGTTACCAAGTGAAAAAGCTTGTTAAAGTTTCATTTAATTGAAACAAAAATGAATTTTGCAATGTTTCTGTGTTGAAATAATTGTATATGAAAGAAAGCAACGCGCGCAGTGCAAAATACCGTTATAGAATAACGCATCTAAAATGCTTACCGATCAGAGAACGATTGGTTGCTCTGGGAAATCGACTTTCTTCATCGAGAAGCGCCAGGAGTCCCATGGGCTTGCTTAGTAACATATCGAGAACCGGCCTGTTGTCGGAAAATTCGACGAGATCCACGGGTATTCCCTCGGCCATGTATTCCTGTTGCTCCCACGTGAAGATGTGCTGGTTGAAGTAGTACTGTATCTGCTCGTTAGCTATGTTGATGCAGAGTTGCTCGAACGAGTTTCTGGGAAAGTTCTCGAAGCCGAAAATGTCGAGCAGCCCGATTGCCAGCGGCTCGTAATTCGGCGAGCGGCTGAAGCATAGCAAACAATTGATCTGGTTGACCATCCAATCGAAGAGCCGACCATAGAGACCCTTGGCCATTGCATCACGGGCCGCACGAGCTTCGGCTACCGTATTGTTTCGCGTAATTGTCTCGCCTCTGGTCATCACCGAGTTTGATGTCAGGGCCTCTAGAAGATCGTTCTGTTCAACGCCGAGCAGTTTGGAAACTGGAAACCAAGTATTTTTATTATAACGGCTCGTGATTGACTGCGATATTTTTTTATGGAGATTCATTCACGCGTAAATGGGAGTTTCGTTAGTTTACTAATTACGATGACAATTGATTCTATATAAGAGCGTTCTAATTACCGAATTACTATAGCAACTATAGAGAGGAGAAATTTTACCTCTGTGTAATGGAACAGTGTCGATGACTCTACTTTTATTGTCAGTGTTGTCCTGTGTTGCCACTTCGGCGAATTCAATGTCACCCAGATGGAGGATAGCGGCTAAAACCCGATACACCGTGTCTACCTCGCTGTCCTGAAATCCGAGTACCTTGAAACCCATTTTGAGCTGCTGGAACTTGTCAATGTGTGTCTGCGACGTGTGACTATAATGCGTGAGATATCGATGATATTTCCGAAGCGTGGGGTCGAGGTAATATTCCGAGAGACAGTCGTTCGCCTCCAGACCGTCGTACATGTAATAGAAAATGTGGAAGTTTCGCTCACCCCTGAAAAGTAGCAGCATTTATTTTAGTCTTTAGAGTTCGTTGGCTGATACATTATTACATACGCGAGCTGTATAATTTCTGAAAACGTACTCGGCCTGAGCAATCACTCGCGATTGTTCCAGCAGATATACCGAGATCCGCGCACCGGTTACTTTTCCGCCTTTTGTCATCGTCAGATCCAGGTACTTCCCAAATCTGGACGAGTTCGCGTTGATGCCAGTAGTCGCGTTACCGAAGGCCTCCATTATGGGATTTATTTGCAGTATTCTCTCCTCGAGGTTGCGATTCGGCGCCTTGCTGAGGTAGACGAGCTGTTTCAACAGTAAATTTGCGCTTTCCGTCTTTCCGGCACCTGATTCGCCGCTGATGACTATCGCTTGGTTTTGACGTTGATGTAGTAGAGCTTGATACGCGGCATCGGCGACCGCGAATATATGCGGCGGATTATCCGACCTCGCTTGTCCCTTGTACCGCTTTTGTTCCTAAGGAATAAATAATTATAGAGATTCATTAACTATTTATTGCGTTGATTGTTTATTAATGCAATAAATCATGCGTCGGAGTAAGACGCGAATTTATCCGATATAAAATATGGTACTTACGATGCCGGTGTATAAACCGAGATTAGTGAAAGGATTAACGGCGACCAATATGTCCCCGATATATGTGTATATCTGCGCTTGCTCATATCGGTGCTGCAATTGATCGACAATAGCCTCTTCCGACAGCATATCGAGAGCCGCCAGATCATCCATGTACATTTTCTCCGGTCTCGTCTTGCGGTCCGTCTTCAATTTGCCATGTTTCGTAGTCACTTCCGGCTGCCGGTGAACGCGACCTTCTGCTCTCTGCCGGCAAATCTCCTCTCTCAGTCGATCCCGGATTTTCTCTAGGATCGGCTCCACCTTCGTCAATAATGGATGCTCTCGCAATTCGCCGGCGAACGGCCGGTGCTCCAGATCCTTCACCAAGCATTCGGCTATGAAGTCCGTCAGCTCCGACGAATACATGTCTGAATTCTTCAAAGAGGGTGGGGGGTTTCTTGGAATTTGAAAAAGTGCCCGCATGGGGTGCAACTCCGACAGGGGAGGATCGCCCTCGGCTAACTCGATAGCGGTAATGCCGATCGACCAGACATCGCAGCGCGAATCGTACGAGGAGTCCAATTGTTGCTCGCAGGCTATCACCTGTTTTGCGACACGATCGAAGGATGTATAACGAGTTGCATTACAAAATTGCAAAACGGCCGAACATTTGGTAATTGTATACGAGCAAATTGTGCGCAGGATTTACTTTTCTCGCTTGGTCCAAGGCAAATAGATCGCGCGATTTATCTATCGTAAAATGTTTTGCTTCTTTACGCAACGAAATTTCTCACCTCTGGTGCCATCCAATATGGCGTACCGACAGATGTGTTCTTCCTGGCGAGAGTCGCAGCCAGATGCGAGGATACGCCGAAATCGACCAATTTGACGCGCGCTTCTTCCGTCAGGAGGATATTATGACCTTTCACGTCGCGATGCATACAGTGATTACTGTGCAGAAAGATCAGAGCCTCGACGGTCTCCTTCAAGATATAAGCTATTTGGTCATCCGTTAGGCGACTGCCGCGCTTTTTTAGGCCCTGCACGAGATCGGTCACGGAGCCTCCAGTGCACAACTGGAACCGGAGCAATTAACTTTTTACATACCCCGATTCCGTTCATTCCTTAGAAGACCGACAAATTAATACACGTGGGAATTGCAGAAAAGTAACAAGATTGTATAAAAATTTGGGATTGTCGCAAAGTACGATATTTTCTTAACTGATCGCGCTCGCTTTCTCTTTAACGGAAGATATTTATAGAATTCGGTAGAATGAATAACAGTTTTTAACGAAGCATCGTTTAACTCGTTACAATTAATTCCCACGAGTAATCGTAACAAATTTACTTTTGCAACTTTGTTTCATCGACAGTGCACCGTTTCTTTTCGCCTTCGTGAATTTGAAATTCAATGACGGTACCTCCATCACGAACCACAATTGATCCTCTTCCTGGCCAGGCTTTGCTCGCTTTAGAAATAAACCGTAAAAGAGAGGTATGTTCGGGTGTTGGCTTAAATCTCGCAGCACCAAATACTCTTCTTCAATCTCCTCGATGTTATCAGCGACATTCTCAAGTATTTTGATCGCTACCTTGTTGCCGGTTTCTTTATCATAGGCAGCGTACACTTCGCCATATGTACCCTCGCCGATCAGTTCTTCCAATCGAAAACGCTCGCCTGGATCCGGTATCACATCGAAATTGACGTGTTGACTGAGCCCGTGGTACGCCATGTTAGTCCCGCCTCCGGTCATTTCTAGACACAATCAAATCAAACGGTGTTAGAATCTTATCAAACAACACGATTACGCCAGCGCAAAGTCCACCAAACATAATGTAACAGGTTCAACGAGATGTTATTTAATAATTTATCATTTATGTACATCACTTTCGCCCTCCTCGCCTTCGAATGTGAAAAATCGTGACGTAGAAATGTTGATTAGATTCCAATTAAATCAGGCAGCGACATCTTAATAATAATCTTGTTGTGCGTAACTTGATAATAATTCTCGTTACTTCAAGGATCACTTACGCAATGACATTTCTACTTATTGCTTCTTTTTAAAGAGCATGGGACACTTTTTGCAAAAGATGTTAAAGCGCGTTAGAGAAAGTTTTATCGCGGTCACTCGTCGTGATACTAGTACAGCTTTTTATTGAAGTGATTCCATTGGTCGATTTATTCTTCATATGCTTTCCTCAAAAATTAAAAATTAACAAAATTTTGGTGCTTTATTGAACCAGAGAGGTATCAGTAAACGTTGTTAACTCTATCGGCTACGACACACTACTGGGAGCGTTCGTCTTCCAACTGGATATCTCTTAACTCCTTAATAGTATTAGTTCGAGTATTAGGCTTGTATCGGTTAGATCGGCGCACTTTTGCTTCGTCCCAGATATAGGTCTGCCAAGAAAGATGCGCCCCGTTTAATTCCAAGTTTCTTTCGTGACTGTACATCGAGAGACCGGTCGTGAGAATCATTAAACAGTGCATTCGTGCAGTACACAATACAAAGATCAATTCGTGCGAATGCACAGAGAAAGCTACGACATTAAAAACATTAAACTCCATTCTGATGTGTACATTTTTTCCCTTCCACATTTAATCCCGCGCATAAAAATTTTTTAGCGAGATTTATCGTAATATCTTTTACCTCGTCAAAACTACTTTATCAAGAAAGTGTTCTCGATATAACGCGTAACGGACATTATTTCATTTGGCATCGTGAAATGAATACTACGAGGTTTCAATCGTCGTATTTTTATTGTATGTATTTTATCTCAATAATTCGCTTTGGTATCAATGGGTCCCGCTATTTTTATAACGAGGACGTTTCGAGCAGTGTCGACTTCACATCGAAAGTCCTATCCAATTGAGCGAAGCCATGTAGAAAACAATAAGCTTAGCAGTGGCTTCAAGTAACGTTTTACCGCAACACATTGAATGTGCGAGATATAAACAGTAAATATAATAATTACAACTATCACAAACTGTGACCCCTTTTCCATTTTCATTTTCTCCAGCGAGAGGAATTCTTTGATAATTTATGAGCCTGGCATATCTCTGGATAATGCGATAAATCTAAACTATTCAGGCACTCTCTCGATTACTGCAGGAACCGATTTTACTCGATGTTCGTTCGTGCATATCGGCGAAAGGATTTCTCTCGGAGTGCTTCGCGGCTCGTCTTACTAATTTTCGATGCATTTAATTTCACTGGGCATGCAGATTGAATTCGTAGCATGACTGACAAGAGTGTGCCGCAATTAAACATAAAGCATCGGACATTAAACCATTGTTCTATTGAAATTCTAATCAGTAATGGTAATTTGCGCAATTGCTAATGACTGTCAATAGTTTCAACTAATCGAACAGTAATTGGAAATTATTTTGAATTACGAAAAATTGGGGTATAACAAAATTACACGTTTCAAGTAGGTATATTTGAACAATAATTCTTAATAATTGTAACTTACACGGTCCTTTTATTAAAGGTTTTGTCATGCAAAATTATGCACGCTAAGTACGTAGGTATATAATTACTCGTTGCGTGAGTAAAATGATGGGAATCATGTCAAGAGCACATTTATTAATTGTTTGCATGTGCGAGTCTGCGCGCATAATTATAACGATTGCGCTGGAGAACTCCATGAGATTGCTGGTAAATACCTATACCGTAACAACGGTTTTTACACGCAAAAGTTAACGTGAAAACCCCCCCTAGATCTCTTATTAAAAATAATGCGTGCAGCCGCAAACACGCGTTTATCAAATTAAGATACAATGTTGTATCAAACAATCATTTCTACGTGATAGGGCTATTTTCTGCATTATTGATCGAGATGATAAGCAAGTTTCAATTTGTTAAATTGTATTAGTGAATTTCTTCGAAACGTAATAGTAATAGCGTTCTTGTTAGCAAACAACATTTTCTTCTTTAATATCGAAAGTTTTGAAAACCACAGCCTATCGGCTGAAATCATAAAATAATATATAGGTAATATCGGTGATATTTGAAGCGAAAGTAGTGAAACTCTTACAATTAGCACCAATAATTGTTATTTCGTAAACTAAAGTGTCTTAAATTTAAAAAAACATTTAGTTCTGTTTATGAAAGTTAAATAACGTAGAGTGTTTATTGTATTAATGTGATGTATATTGCATTAGTTTACATTTTAAAGATCTCGCGTTAATAGTTTGTCTAAACATTCCGTAAGTAATTCCTTTACTTGTATAAGTTTTGTTAGAAATCGGACCAGTTTATAACTAATTTTTTTCGAAGACTGAAGGAACGGCACAAAAATCGAGTGATAAAATTGATTTATTTAGCCGTGCTAGACATTTTCACAATTCATGACTGTCGGAGACATTTTCGTTCTTCGTGATGTCTCTTCGTCTATTCATTTCACAGATCGATACCCTCTGCTGCGGACATTTTACTGCAATTTCTACGAAAGAATTGTTATTCAGCGTTGATTGTTGAAAGGTGTTCATCGCTGAAAATCACCCGCGAGACATTTCACCGCGAAAATGTGCGATCGCGTTTCAATCTCACGGTTCGATACCTTTGGTAAAGGTATCAATTGCTCAGCAATAACCAATGGTATACCCTCGATCACGTGCTCGCCGAGAGTATTAGAGCGAGGAAACCCGACGTGAAATTGGCTTAAGGGTTCAGCTGCAAAGTAATGTCTTGCTGCTTTGGACAATACTTGTGGCTGAAAGATGCGATGAAGGTGACGTGGTGTTTAAATTACGAATGTAACGACTTTATATGCTGGTCAGATGAAAACTTTATCGATTGGTGCATATAGTAGAAGCGATTTCCCCATTGTACATGTTTTGTTATAGTACACAGTTGAAAAATTTGTGTTAAATTTAACAGATATTACATGCCCCAAAAACGGCCTACGCAAATTTTTGTTTTAATTTAACACAATATGGATATGTTAAATGACCACACTAATATACTGTTGATATTTTAACGCAAAATAAATGCAAATCTCAAAGTAATTTGAAATAAATTTTGTGTAAAATTAACATATTTTTAATGATAAAATGAATGTAAAAGGTGTAATTTTTACATTTTACAGATGTAATAAGTCAAATGACGGTTCGAAATTACTCTCATTTATGTCATATAGAATAAAATCAACATTTTATTCTGTAAATTTGAACAAATAAATCTTGTTACTAAATATATTGAACATATGTATTGTGTAAGATTAAAAAATAAGTACACATTGTGTTGTTTTCACAGTTTTTTCGAGTATTTTAATAATTTTACATTTGAGGTCAATTAACACAAGGGCAATATGTTAAATTAACACATGAATGTGTTAAACATTTAACACAAAAATTGTAACCGGTATTTTCTTTAACAAGAAAAACACAAATTTTCCAACTGTGTAGGCATGTTTTGGCGAGACAGCGAGAGAGAGTTTTCAAACTTTTTTGAAAACATAATTATGAAACTTTTAGAAAAATGTGGCATAAGCAGGTCTTTTCACTTTGCAATAATTTACCACGGAATGGGATCTACGCGAATGGAAACGCGGTAATAAAGTCCTTTATTACCGCGTCTTAGCGGCCAATAGGAGTAATTATTGTATTTCTAGGCGATTCTGCGAAAACAATGCCTGCTTGCGTTTGTCTATGATGAAATAATTACTCGAAAGCAAAGAGTGTCGCGCAGACGACTTCCCATTTTCACCTTGCGACTTTTATGTAGCCATTAATCTCCGTTCCGACGTTTTACTCTACGAATTATCTATTGTGTGTTTCAGATTGTTGCGCCGGCAAAGCGGTTGTTCACCGATAGCAGTTGTTCCATTATGATGTCTTCGGTGAAGAATTACGATTCGGTCGTCGAACACAACTTTGGTAAGAATTTGATGTTATCTAAATTTCGCGGATGCTATGATAACGTACGTGAATGAATTCGCGTGAATAAATGAATAGATTCGATAAGAAGCCTAAAGGCAAAATATACTTCAAAGGTTAAGCATTCGCAGTTCCGCTTTCGTGATTCGCATTAATACCTTGCCGATAAATCGTTCGGCTGATAGCGTGCCGTCGGATAAAGACGAGGTGGAAAAACACAGGAGAAAAAGGAAGAGAACGAGAGAGGGAGAGAGAGAGGCGAATTTTTACTCACGCCGTAATTTCTCCGGTTTGCTTTTAGCGCGGTCGTATGTCAAACTGTTCGGTACGCAAAAAGATGGGAGCTTTTCCCGATTGTATATACGTTGCCAGCCGCGGTTCCGCTGGTTTAATCTTTTCAGCGTGACGATGTAACGGTACAGTGCGTGCCATCAATGACTATGCTGCGTCAACTGACGCTCCTGCGTAACGTCGCATACGGGACTGCGCAATGTCGCCGAAATCATGCTCGTTATCGTATGTTAATCACTCGGAATGGAAAGAAACGAAATTATGCAAATCGTGTGAGGCACTCGCCAAATATGTGTCGGCATTCGCGCGTTTCGAATCGGTTTACCTTAGAGAAGACAGAATCACGTTTTAGTCCACGGGATTTGTTCACGCTATACACAAAATTTAATATTTAATAAATATCAAACTGTAAGTATCAGTTGTATTACACGTGTATATATAAAAGATAAGCGGGTATAAAAGGTTCTCGAATAAAAATGCTTTCATCTTTCGATTTGTGAAAGATTATCGTTGTGAAAGATTTGATCGTTCGATCGTAAATTGTTACAGCTTCTAAAGACAATCCCGCTCGAGTTGCTTTTAGTATTTTACTGTTGTTACATTTGATTTGAATTTTGTTTAATTCTTGATGATATTATATGTCGAGATGTTTCTCCACTATTCTTAAGACTTCAATAACAAAATATATTGGGTTAATTTTATGACATCGTATTTTATTCGAGGCATTCGACCAAAGAATCGAAATTTCTGTTTGCTTCTGTAGAAATTAGCCTAGAATATTTTATAGTACATATTCAACGAGCCATTGCTGGGAAAATTCTTTAAAGGAGGTGAATGGCAAGATAGATGAGCGCAGTTTCTTTTAACGATCGAAATTTTCAAACGAACCACGAAGCGCCGCTCTATTAACTACGGGTTCGCCGTCGTTGAAACTTTTGGTAAGAAAATTGAATTGTGAGCAGAGAAGTTCGTGCGACTTGGAATGCTTTGCGCCATGAAAGAGTTGTGTAACACAGTATATGGCGAACCGTGGAAGTAATTGCTGCCTTTTCTATAAGCCAAAACACGGTACGTGTAATCCGGCCTCTTTGTATGTAAATGAAGTAGCAGTATTTGCGACACAAAGCTGCGCTGCCTACCTATAGAAACGTTGTTGAGGGAAAAGATACGCGTAACATCAAGATACGAGTACACGAAGGTATAATCGACATTTAAGTGCTTCGCTGAGCGATGCCATTATACGGAGAATGAAAGAAAGCATAGAACTTATAAGCATTGTCATCCTATGATGTTATTTGTCAGCCACCTTCACACTTAGAGTATATGAGAGAGGAAGCAAAACGCGCGTTAATTACTCCGTTTTGCCATACGAGAGAGAGAGAGAGAGAGATGTAACGTAAAACATTTTTATAACGACGTAATTGCGAATGATTTGTATATGTCTCATATTTAGTAAGGCGTGAAATAAACATGGGGAAAAAGAGAGAATCAATTTTCAGAGTTTACGACTTACTGGAAGTTTGTATGTTTGTTTCGTAAAAATAAGTTTTATTAGGAAAGCATTGCGATACATTCGCATATAAGACGCAACTTCTTTCGCTATTATAAATCTCCATTAGCATCGTCGCTTCGAAAACGGAATCATTTGAATCATGGGGTGATGCTAACAAGTGACTCTCACTTGACATACAGTAGACTTGAAATGGCTACAAGTCGGGTCAGAGCGGACAAAGAAGGATATTTCCATGTCGGGGAAAACTGCGAGGAGGACACGAAGAGTGAGGGAGTAATTAGTTTTAGAAGAAAGTTAAACGATATTCGCGGAGGAGGCACAGCTCACAGGTAGCAATCATCAAGAATATTCAGAGCCGAACGGCCATGTCATAGATTATTGACTTCAGTTTCTTTTCTCCGTGCTTTACATCTTTCTCTTATCGGTTATTAAAATGTGTGTTAATACTTTCCACAAATAAAAAATTCCCAGTTTCTCGAGTTGCAATATCGAAATAGAAAAGGTTCACGTCTCAACTGAGTTTCAGCGAATCGACGATGTAAACGCAACTCTTCATTTACACAGAATATTATAAGAGTAGCGTTACGTCATTAGTAGATTTTTCATAATTAATCTGAAAAAAATAACTACTTTCATACAGAAAATTATTTATCAGCTTGAAGTTTTCCATTCTCTTATGACGCTTTGCGTAACATTAAATTCACAATTATGAAATTATTTTGCAAAAATTAGCGAGATCTCGGTAGCGAAATCAATCTTGTCGAGGAAATGGAAATGCACTTCCCGAGTGCAACGGTGCGCGAGAAAAAAGTCATGTAACAGTATCCGCTGTTACATTGTACCGTACTGAATACTATTATTTTTACGATGCGTTTGTGCTCCTCCTTTCATAACGCACGTAGAGAAAGTAACGAAAAATCTTAGGCGGTTCGCATGCAGTTCGAACAAGTACGTAAACAACATTAAGATGAGGAATGCGTAAAATGGTTTATAAAAGAAAGGAAACAAAGATCAGCAGATATATATGAGTCAAGAGCACTGTTGTGAGCGTGAGATTAGTTACTTCTCGCATGATCAATATGACGACATCATTTCCCACCGCTAAAACGAATTGCGTTTCTTTTCGTTCCTTCCTGTGGCGCAATCATTTCCTTGCAATTGTAACAAACATATTTTATAAATCTCCTTCCTACGATGCGTTTCGCGTTAGAAACATCGTCTGTATCGCTACATCATTTAGACTTGGAATGAACACTGAGATCATAAATAAAAAAATCCCATTAAGATATAATGTAAAGTTTGACAATGTTCTTCCAAAAGTGTTCTTAAACTTAATCGATATTATGTAGGTTGATCGTACTTGTATTTTTTATTAATTCCGTTTTTATCACGACCAAGATCACCATAATTACAAGGAAACTCACGAGACATACTAATTTTTCTGAATATAAAATCATCCTTTTCTATCTGATTGGAAAAGCCGTAATTATATATAAATTCTGCGTACAGGGTGATAATTATGGATTCAGACGCACTGCGCCGAGGATATTGCTTCCTCGAAAGTTGCTCACATAACTCGCCTGTAACAGATATTTGATTAGCCGTGTTACCGGCGCTACGTGCGGATGTGTTTGGTAAAGTGCGCCTCGCTCGGTTCATTTAATTATCTACCTGTATGTATCCTATAATCTTGATTATGCGTACGGATACGCGACACTTGTGAAAGTAGGAAAATTTCGATCGCGTCGTGCAATTAAAGGTATATTGATCGAGGAACGTGTCATTAAACTTGAACACGATTAGAACGGGGCGCTTTATGTGTGTGTAATGATAATAAGGGAACCACCGCAGGCACAAGAATTCTAGATAGGTTGGAAGACGACCTTGGGAGAGAATCACGTAATAGATGCGAACGACGGTAGCGTAGACTGATGGCCAGACGAACATATGTTGCTCTTGGGTGTGACGGAAGAACCTATCTCGTGATTTACGGAACTCGCGTGACCACTGTTCATATAACTGGTTTTCATCGGTTATTACCATCCTCATACTACACGTGGATATGTTGATGTTACTGTGTACGGCCGAGAAAGTTTTCGAGCGTCGCCGATGCCCTTCGCCGTGAGCGATCTTACGTTCCAAAAAAGTGCCCGTGACTTTCCTTACGCGTCGAATTCAAGATACAGAGTTCAGCACGCGTCTCGTTGAAGAGGACAGAAGATTTCTCCAAATTTGCAATCGACTGTCGTAACAAAGAAATTCGGTTTGCGAGAAATAAATGACCGAGTGTTTTTATAAAATGTTTCTTTGAACTTTCGTTGTCTTATCAGCGCTGAAATTGATTTTTTTTTATGATTCAGTGCTAGTCATTACTGATGATGGCACAATATCTCGATAAGAATCCCTGATAAGAGTCTGAATCAATAATTCTCCCTTCATTAGATATCTGATATAACGTCAAGCCATACTGCGAAAAAAGTCTGTGAAAATTTATTTGTGGCATATAATGTTTATTTCAATGAAATACGTGATTTTTTTTCAGTACAATACGGTTTCAGTGAAATAAACATTATATGCCACAAATAAATTGTTGAAGGCTTTTTTCTCAGTGTGCACGTTTCTCGCGGTTGACAATTCCTTTTTTTTATTAAAATATACTTACGGTTTAGATTACGAACTTCTTGATATCTATGTAACAATGGACAATGCATAAGGTTCTTTTACACTAATATTTTCTGTCAGTAGAAAATTATTTTGATATCGTTTGATTGAATAAGTTATCATTTATAATCGCTACATTAAAACTTGTAACACAAAGTAGAGTAGTAGTATATAGAATATAATGTTCTCGTGTATAATTCAACAGTAATTGTGCGTGGTATGTGAATCGCGTTATAATTGGTATTATTGAAAATAGATGATGTGCACACTGCTGCGTGATAATTAATTGAATAATCTGATTGTTTAATTTGATAATGAGTTATTGTACGATACGCGTGCTAGATTATTTATGTATCGCTGAGAATTAAGATATTTAGTTTCAATCTTTGCGCTATTTTTACCTTTATGCGCAACACTATTAAGCGTGTAATTTAAACGAATATACATGCACTTGCAATATTATACATGTATAAATATAGAATATCTCACACGACTTGTGGTTAACAACATCAGTGACTTTTATTGACCGTATCTGGCAATTTTAATAATACAGAAAATTTATTGCGAAAAATATTAATTAAAATTGTCAGATATGGTCAATAAAAGTCACTGATGTAGTTAATTACTGCGGGCGACATTTGAGAATATTCTCATTAGTTGATTGTGGCATTGATTTCAATGAGAGACTTTCTGATAAACTGTAGAGTTTATTTTAGTTTGTTATTTATGCATTGCCAAGTCCATTGTTACATGGAGTTTATTATTTTATTATTAGTTTATTAGAATTGATTTTTCATAGACTGAAGATACTGAGGGAACGCATCATTTATCGAAACTTCTTAATTTTATAACTCGCGAAAATCCCTTCGTTTTCAATCGCTTATAACTCAGAAGTTATCGACTTCGTTTACATAATATGTGTACGTACACGCGCGCTTCTATCTATGAACTGTTATATGAAATAGCCGTTGAGATTATAAATGACAATAACTAATGTCGTTTTAATGTTTAGCACGTACTTTTCATTACCATCGTCGGTTTTATACGAGAAGTCCGTTAGTCCCCACCTCCAGTTAATATAAAATAATTTGTATCTAAATATATCACAGACATTTTGAATAGTCACCGATGTTGAGTAATTTGTATAATATACTACACATTATTAATAAGAATTATTCGCGTATTTACTAGCTGAGTTAATATCGCATTATACAATTTTACGACCAACGTTTGAAACGTAAGAAAAATACGCAACATTATTTGAACTATGATTGATATTACTCACGTGTTCCGGTGATACAGTCTGTAGTAAAAAAAAGAGATACAGCTATTCAGTAACGATGAGAGCACGAAAATTGTCAATAGATGTAATAAATAAATTCACTCGCGTATCAGGTACACAGAAGCAGTTGGAATCGGCGAATTCACCGCGACACTTGGCGA
This sequence comes from Vollenhovia emeryi, assembly GCF_000949405.1. Taxonomy (NCBI): domain Eukaryota; kingdom Metazoa; phylum Arthropoda; class Insecta; order Hymenoptera; family Formicidae; genus Vollenhovia; species Vollenhovia emeryi. The sequence goes on from NW_011967141.1 coordinate 92,021, forward strand.
CCACCGGCCGCTCGGCTGACTGATTGTAAAATGCCGTGGAACAGTATCAACTGGCGAGGAGCGCGGCTGCACGAGTGCCCCGCGTCTTCAACGTGACGCCGGTCGCGTTCGAAGTAAACCGCGTTGGCAACCCCTCTCCATTCCGCTCCATCGTAGGTCTTCGTCCGCTTCGCGTTTCTTCTCTCTTCCGGGAGTAGTAGTCGGGTCATTTCTCATCGCAATCCTTTTCGCAGCCAACAATCGCCGCGCGTCGAGTCCCGATCGAATCGATTCGCTGAAATCATCTTTCGAATTCGCTGCTTCTTCACAGCGGATTTGCCTTTGAGATTTTATCAAATTCGTCACTGTCGGAAACTCGCGGTTTTTACATATCCAGAGTTTTCCTGATTAGAGCCTTGTATCGTAATTGTATTTTCATTCGTTTGTCAGCGCAAAGTGGATAGAAAAATGAGATTAGAAATGCGCGTACGGAATGATTGAAAGTTTCTGATTCAAAATCGATGCTTGCGCCATGTCTATTCGTCGTTAAACAACGGAAAGTTATGAAAAATTGAAGTATATCTTCCGAAAGAATCGCAGAGATGATCGCATAACGTTCATTAATCATCGAGGAAAGTGTTGTCCGACTGATTAGGCATCGTTCGTATAATACGGCTGAAAACAGTCTCTATTCATTCTCACTTCGATTTGTGCTTCCCTCATCATCTTGTCTTCCAATACATATATCACAGATGCTCGTTACGATCGCATCGGTCAATCTTAAGATTAGCTTTCACTCATTCATTATTTCTACGTTACGATCATACGCTATGATCAGCATCGGATCGATACGCGTGTGATCGTGACATTACATTAAACAATAGCATTAACATAGATTGAACGGTCCATTTTGCCGTTTATCAATTTGTATATTTTGCTTCTCGTTCTCACGTTCGTTCTACAGTTCCGTTCTTACTGTTATCCCCTTAGTTACTATCCAATTCCAGAAAATTACGTTTAATTGTAACGCGGATGCACGTAACGGACATTTTATTGTGTAATATCTGCAGGCTTAATCACAGTCTCGACTGTACATAATGAAATGGCTTTAAAATGACAGCGGTATCCTCGAAGCTTTTCATTACCTTTGCCACTTTCTACCGCTATACGCATTGGAATAGAGACGACTCTTCTCTCAAAGTAACAATGTTACAGCAACTAACTAAAGACTAATCGAATGCCCGCGCAAGTGTTCGACCGGTCGACGGAGCTTTCAGTCGTAGCGACGTCCTTAACGCAATAAGCTCTTATTATTCACTTACGGTCGAAATATTCCTCTCACCTAGCCAGCATTTTTTTAAAGGTCGCGCGAACGCGGCGGATGTGCGTTCATGGAAGCGTAGAAGCGCGGCCGATAAGCGAGATAACGTTCCTCTAGCTCGACGTCACAGTCGGATAAGTCGGAGCTCAACGATGCGTGATAAGTACTCGCTTTACTCGTCGTACTCCTCTCACTGACATTCCCGCTCAACATATGTACGCGCTCGCAGCAGATAACGACCATACGAATATATACGTATAGGCTGAGCTGCAGAAAGCGACTATCCACTACTAATGACTCAACCGTGGATTAAACGGTATCGATATATTTGTACTCGTATGATCGACGTTTTGATAACATTTGTAAAACGTCGCATTCATAAATGAGTGTCATCTCGGTCTCATATCAGCAGGTAGATATTAAAACGGTTACTGATGTTTGAGATTATTACCCTGTCATGCCCACGTACAATGCACCAGATTTGGTACATGTTTACAAAGTTAGTTAATAACAATGCCTTTATGCATTTATGCGTTTAGCGGATCTAACGTAGTTTCGAATGTTCGTACACAAACAGGTAACTTTTCGTATGAATAGATGGCAAAGTTGAGACATTAAACTACTCACATTGATTAACGCTAATTGTAATTTAGTTAAATCATCTTTGCCCATCTGTTAGAACCAAAATTACAACCAACGTTAGTAGATCCGTTTAGTATATCATTTTTCATTATTTATCACTGTTTATCAATTAAATAAGTGTACGTGTACACGCATCTGCAATTTTCCTCAGTTGTAATTTCGTGAAAAGTGAACTTTTTATGAACAAGTAAACGGTAACGTGAACTGTATTCTTAAATTAATTTTAGGTACACTTTAATAAAACATATTTTATTTTTATGGCTAAATTTTTAATTGGAAATTTCAAGCTTAATTACAAAGATATGTGATATTGAAAATACCGATAAATGATATCCGCACATATTTTCACGAAGAGAAAATTTATGTAAAATGCACAGAATCTCCCACGGAAGAAAAGTCGTGTATTGCGAGATTCTGCTGTATACATTTGAAACAATGATTCAAAATTGAAATTTTTAAATTAAATTTCCAAAATTAAAAACAGGCTAAAAATTATTGTATGTGTTAAATTTCACCAGAGAGAAGCCTGAGAGCCGCCACCGCCCCGTTTTTCGTGATTGGCGAATGCGATACGTCCTCTGTGGACATTGAAACGTCGACGTTGAACTACGTAGCCAATGTCCACGTTTGGGCAAGCGGGTAACGCAGATGTGCACAATTTTGGTTCTGTTCCGCGCTATGTGCACGAATTGTCGATGAGAGGAGAACGATTGATTTTTCGTTATGCGAGCGAGCGAGAAGACATAAGAGCGAACGAGATAGAAATAAGAGCGAGCAAGACAGTAATAGGAGCAAGCGAGATGAGAACAACACGTGTGCAAGTCGCAAAAAAGACTCGCTCGCTCGACCAATCCTCGAGCCTCTTCCTTCACATGCCGTCTCACTCTCTTATTCGACTATGTTTTAATGACAAACAAGTAATAAACTTAGAAAGTTGTCACTTTTTTTTTAGTTGTATTGAACAATGAAGTTATTTTCGCGAATAATTTTTACAAAATATATATTAATATAATTTGCGTATGTATAAAAAATATTAACTGTGATAACTTGATTATATAAATTTATTCGAGATTTCTGACGATAAGTTAAAAGCGTGTCTTAAAACACAGTCTCCTGTTAGGAACAATAAATTCACATCATACTTAAATGAAAATTGATTTAAGCTATGAGATGGTACGGCGTATCTTTCGTTATTCGTAAAAACTGTTTTTATGTTTTTCAAACCCGCGCGCCGCTCGGTGATTGTTTACGTCGAGCCGCCGCGCCGCTGCGCCGCCGCGCCGCCGCCGTCGCACGGTCAGAGGACGTTCGCGCTTCGCATTATCGTTCGAGCCGCCGCGGCGCCGGTGCGTACGCCACGGGGCGATGTGCGCGATTATTCTACAACCACGCGATCGAGCCGATCGATTCTGCAAGTGCCGCGGGACGTCGTTTTCGTTCCTCGGAAGAGAGAGACTTTGCTACTTCGCGTCGTTGACGTGACTCGCGTAGTACCGTCAGCGCCGCCATGTTGATCCATTCGAGGAGCGCCGTGGACACGGTAGTGAAACGGTCTCGTGCGACGCTCGTCGCGTCTCGCCGTACACACAATCGCAGTGAGTTCACCATTGTGCAGTTTAACAGTCGCGCGACGCAGACTCGCCCCTCGCGCGTTGATAATCCACCGGGACGCGTAAGTCTGGGCAATCCCGGCCGAAATGTCACGCTCGGTCGGCATCGCCACGGCGCCGGCGTATCGTCGCTGTCCACGCGTGATGCGCGGCGAGAGAAACGTTCGCGCGAAATCGCCCTGTCGAACGCGACTCGCGAGTCCTTCCTTCAAGTTAGCCTCGCGCATCTCCGCGAGTCCTTCCCGCCGGAACGGGAACGTCACTTCGCGCGATTGTCTCTCGTTCTCGTTGCAGTGACGTCCGCGTCGATTAACGCCGGGAGTGCCGTGTCGTGCGTTACCTCGCTCCTCTTTCGCGAGTGTCGCGTTGTGCCAGTGCGAAACGGCGGTGTCCGAGAGGAAGCAGCGCGGCCAAGGGAGGCATTGGGCAACGGCGGAGCAACTCTGTGGTGAGTACGATTGTTTGTGCATCATCCTCGCGTTAACGTTCATTTCGCGGATTGCTTTACTCCGTCGTTCCTTCTACTCAACTCGCCCGCTCGAATTATTCGCACGAGAAGCCGGCCGAACGATTTGTACGTACGTCCCCTATTATGAGACAAGTTCGTAATATGAGGTAGCAGTATTTCTGTTAAATTAACAAGCATCACTCATTGGTGTTCCACTGTGAATTTATTGCTCGTGAGAGTGAAATCTGTTTAATGGAAAATTCATTGTTAGATCGTGTAATCGTCGCGAAAAAAGATTGAATTTCGACGTTGAAAACTTGCTATCTCGCGTTAAAAGCCTGTCTCATAATAGGGGACTTTCCTCTGTAAATCGTGGGTAATTAAATATTACAGCGCATCTCACGATTTAAATCAATTTTAATTTAAATTTATGTGATCAATTTTAATTTATGTGAATTTATTGTTCCTACGGGAGAAGATTCGGGAAAATAATTTTATTTTCCCGAATAATACACCTAAAAAAAGTGACGACTTTCTAAGTTTATTACTGGTTCGTCATTAAACCGTAGTCGTATGAGAGAGTGAGACAGTAATAGGAGGAAGCGAGACGAGACTAACGACATTTGAAGGAAGACTCGAGGATTGGTCTAGCAAGTCGAGTTCTTCCTTGCGACTTGTACGTGTTGTTCTCATCTCACTTGCTCCTATTCGCTGTCTTGCTCGCTCTTGTTGCCATCTCGTTCGCTCCTATTTCTATCTCGTTCGCTCTTATTTCTATCTCGTTCGCTTTTATGCCTTCTCGCTCGCTCGCATAATGAAAAATCAATTGTTCCTCTCTTATCGACATTTCGTGCGCACGAAACAGAACCAAAATTGTGCACATCTGCGTTACCCGCTTGCCCAAACGTGGACATAGGCTGCGTAGTTCAACGTCCACGTTTCAATGTCCACAGAGGGCGTATCGTTTTTGCCAATCACAAAAACCGGGGCCGTGGCGGCTCCCAGGGTTCTTTCTGATTTCAAGTATAACATTCCATGTGCCATACCGGTTACGTGCATCTTAACGTCTTATTGCTGGTACTACAGTGTACTAACCAGCGAATGATAATATTCAAAGAGTTCGAAGATATTCTTCCATTAATATTGTACAGCACATGAAAGTGGCGTAATGATTGGATAACGTGTTAGACCATTGTAGAACACAATAATATACACAATAGCTTTTTCAGTATACATATTTTCATTTGAATGTAATACTTTCAAAAGTAGATTTTAACATTGGCAAAGGATTTAGAGATTTTCCACAAATTTGTTCTTTTATGTCACTTATCGTGATGTAACTTATTGATTGTTTTTCCGGCTCACTTGAAAACTATTTCACTTTTATTAGATGGAGCAAGGAGTCTGTGAAATATATCATAAGAATTTACAGAAATCTATATTATCACTAACCGGGAAGTGGCAAAAAGTGTGGATATGTTTTAAAATTAACACATCAGTAGTAACAGTAGGGCCTTTAATATTGTTTTTATATTTTCTGATATGTTCATTATACATAATGATTATATCACGTATGTTATTACGTGTATTATATGTATATGTAAAATATTTTACGCTCTCTCTCCCTCCCCCCCTCTCTCTCTCTCTCTCTCTCTCTGTATGTGATATAGTAAAGATATAAATTATTGTCAATTACAATATAATAATATTTATGTAGTATTCCAATTGTTCGCTTTTACACGGTTATTAAATATCGGTAACGTGAAATTGAACTATTCTTGAAACATTCCATTATCATAAAAATCATTGTGTAATGATAAAAACGCCAACAAATGATATAACAGACTACGTTAAGGTAATCATTAGCAGCAGATAGACCCTCGAAATTTTTTACGAGTCTATTTATCTCCGTGATGAAAGGTGAAATATCGCACGGCAGTGTTATATTAGAATCGTTCCTGATATCCGGGGTGTCATCCGTGCCTGGCAAACAGATTTAAGCTAAGTAAACGCATCGCTCATATTCGTTTGATCAAATAATCGTACAGTACAATTCGCGTCCATTAGCTTTCATTAAATATCATTAATCACGGTTATGAAAGTGACAGCTTCATTTAATAATTATCCGGGGGCGGTATTGAGGGATTGTAGTTTCGTAGTACGGCATGCTTAAAGCCGACAAACAACGGAAGCCATTGTTCCCGGTGTATTAGAGATTTACAGGAAAGAAAGTTTGTTTACCCGCGCTATAAGAGCCTCCATTGTTCCGTCATTAATTTCAGTAATTATTCTCGAAAATGTTGATCGTCGCTTTACTTCGATGGATAATCAAACGTTACTAATAATCGTATTACGATATTCAATTTACTACAAGTGATATCTTCTTGGTATTCTCAATTACTACCGTTTCACGCCTCCGACCTACAACGTCATACTCGACTGTTATTTTCGCTCAGCTTGTCGACATGCGATCCAACATAACGTTAAAACATTCCCCTTTTCGTATATTAAAGAACCGGTTTTAACTTTCCCAATCGATAGACGTACACGCTGGCAAACATCTGTCTTTGTTTGACTTATATTGTACTCATAGATAAGATTGGAAGCTCAACCATCTGTTGCTAAAATCAATCTTCTCTCTAGGAACGTGTTATACGCGTATTTATATGCAGTGTCAACAAAATGTTCAGAAAACATGGGCGTGTTATTTAACTTTGTGTCAATCCAGAACTGAATTGCTTTTTATTGCCTTGTTTTTCCTATCCATCACGTTTCACGCGAATTGTTTTCGAACAATATTTGCCGACCAAGTTTTCCGCATTACCCTTTATGAATCGTATTGTCTGCAGATCGCGGGGAATCATTGGCCGATCATTCTAATGTAAATTGTCCCTTGCGCGCGATCATGTCACGAGGGTGGATCGACGTTCGTTGATCCTACAGGAAAAAAAAACGATAAATTTCGCTTAGACCCGCAGCTACGGGATCCTAATTTCTCAGCTGGACATCGTCAGTTGTCCTTTTACGAATTCACGTTGCGGGATGCAATAAGTCGACCACCCGTCGACTTGTACGATCTGTACGACGCGGGAAGTCCAGACGCGTCTTCTCGCTCGGATATGCGAGTCGTTCATCGATAATTATTGCTACTACTAGTCCATTGTCGACATTTATTTCATTTTCGTTTCGCCGAGAAAGAAATTGCTCTTTGATGATATCGATCGGCACTAACATTTTTCTCGGTACGTCACAAGTCGTAAGTCGGTTCGTATTAATTCGGCGTCAGTGTGTTCTTTCGTAATGAAATAATTTATATGACGTCCACTTCCCGGCGCCGTTCATTGGTCCGAATAAGCTACGTGACAGAGGACAATTTCAGAACGATTTACCCTAAGGGCTTCTCAACTACGGCGTTCCGGGGTTGAATCATCGGGGGGTAAATTAAAACGAAGACTTATGGAAATGCAAACATTCGTGTCGCCAATAACGATTCCTCTCGCTGAAGACTTAGACTTCAGGGTATGAGTTAACGTCGATCACTACGAAGACGTGCGAGCAAATTACCGAGTTAATTGCATCTCTTTTTCAGTCGAGTCGTGCCTTTTTATATTGAAAATATGGTGGTGAACGTTAGCGAACAAATTTTCACGACAGCAACGTAATTTGACTGACGTCAAAACTTTCCCTTATTAGTTGAAAACAATTAGGATACTTTCACTATTAAATTATATCTTGACCATTAGAGTTTCTTCAAAAGGACATAATTCAGAGAATTTTTTGTCCTATAATTTCCCTCTAGCCAAACTGTCGAATTCTATTTGATCAGATCTTTAAGAAAAAATGATTTGTAAGAATGCCACAGAAATTCCAAGTGACAATAATAGTTCTCCAGGTTGCACACTCGCCGCCTCCAATTGTACGCCAACGTACGATTGTTTTCGAGAACTCTTATGGATGTTCGCGCTTTGTCCTCGTTGGTCGGACGCGTCCTCGTTGAAGACCGAGGAAGAAAATAATTGGACATAAATCCACCCGGTGGCTGATTCGAGGTGGTCATTATGCGGGTCGGAGCGTACCTTCGCTCGAGTGCAACGCAAATACAGGCCGCTGCCGTACGCGCAACCATATCTACTAAATATTACCTGAAATATGACAGATAATAAATAGGCCGCGATAAGTGCCGAACAATACAACGGTGCTACCTATCACGTATAGTTGCGTATTTGGCAGACGATAAGGAAATTAAGGATATTGCTCGCAGTACAAATTTTGTTAATTAACAATTTCCAAAAGAATTCCGGATCTGTCCCTGGGAGCAGAATTGTAACACATTTCGAGAGTTTGCTTTTAATTTACATAAAAACTTGGCATTGAAATAAACTCACAAATATTCCGTATTATAAATAGGAATATTCGGAGCTTTGCTCTGAAACGAGCATTTCAAAGAAGAATTTACATATTTTTATTGTATCCGGCGAGTCTTTTCAATTTTGTAGCTTTCAGTCAATGCATACTAATGATGACCAAAAATAAAATCAGAAAACATATTCTTTGATCTCACTACTTGCGATTTGTGCATAATGTTCGATTTGAGTGTGAGCATAGATCCAGCCTCAAGCGCGCATATTCAACACGTGATTGGCTGGATTTGTCAAATAACGAATATACGACGCAATATATTCGCAAAATACCCACCGCACTGGGGTAGCAAAGAGGTTTACCGAACGTCCACAGAACGGAAAAAACATTCACACGTATCTATATTTTGTTTGTTAAACGTGATATCGCATGCGAACAAAACTAATTTCACGGTAAAAACTGGATAAATTTTTACGCTTGATAATTAGTAACGTGTGACTAGTGTTTATTAGTCTACATTTATAAATTTAGAGCCACATTTTACAGCTATAAAGACATCGAAATGGTATACAGAGTTTTCTCACGTTGGCAACGAGAAAAAAAGAGGAGGGTGACTATCGCAGAATGTTGTCCTTGTTAAGAATCGATGATTTCCACGCTTGTTAAGAAGCGATCTCCACGCTTTGATCTAAACTGATACCGCATAATGCTTGTTCGTCTCTGACGTAAGCCCAAACTCATTGAACGCGCATTCGGTCTTGTGATCCCTGATTCGCCACCCCTGTCAATGAATAAAAACCACAAAGAGCGCCCCAACGAGACCGCGATATCTCCTTCGTCGAATCTCCGAGCTTTTCAGTCACTCGTTTTTTTATTTTCGATTCGTTCGGATATTTTCGTTCTCTCCTCCGAGCGTGGACACCAGCGAAATAGTTTTTGCATTTTTTTTTATCGGCGAAAGATGGTCCTGAATGAGTACATGGTAATTACTGGATCAACAATGAATCAAGATGAAAAGGAAATTAATTCGAGTCGCTTAATTATCGAAGCAATCTTTGCTCTGTTATAATTTTTAAATGTTATTAAAGTACACTGGCAATGCACTGACAGTGAGTTAACAAATGTATCGAAACGAAATTAATGCGTGTGCATAAAATTGGAGATAAAAATATCGTGGGTTATTTATGAAATTGTTCTAATCGCTTATCCAAATATCTGTGGAAGCGAATATAACTAGAAATCCCCCGATCATCCTTGAAATACGCTTGCCTTATCTCTAACGTTGCATCGTCAGCGACGTAACTTCCCCTACAGGCAGCTCGTTTTCACGATTCAACCTTTCGCCTTTTCACCTCTCATCCCACTTTTTCTCCCTTTCCCTCTCGCTACTGTCTCTTTGATTTTGCCATTCGTGTTCACTATCGCAATATCACGTGTTTGTCGTCGATCGAACATCTGCATTATCGCCGACGACATCTTTGCTGTTGGAACGGGATGTTCGTTAAATTGGAACACATTGTCCCGACAAATCACGATTCGATATGAGAAAAATGTTATGCGAGTGCCTTCTTATTCTCCTTTCTATTTTTCGCTATCTGTCATTCTCCTTGAATCGTATTTTTATTCCTATGCTGTTCGTTACCGATTCGCTTCTTTCGTCGCCTGTAATTCCTCAAATTGTTTGATCCTAATAGGATAAAGCTTGATTGCAGCGAATTAACTTATGCGATATATTTTCGTGAAAATAAGGGGAACTGCTGTGCAATAATATTGTTAAACGATCAAGGATTATTACAAATATTGTATTACGTAATTATATGTATAACCGTGATGCCCATTACAGGTATGCAATTATTGTTTACATATTACCGGCCTAAATAATAATTAAATTGACGATATCCAGTCGAAAGTATGTTAAATAACATTATTATTAAAATGATTACAAATGTCACGGAACTATCGAAAGTGACTTATTACATTCTGTTGCATGTGTTTCCAAAGGCTTTGTACTTATATTAATTTTATTTTATTAATGATTTGCATATTAGGGACAATTTCCAAATAATAATATCATGGAAAATGTCATCCCCTTTTCTTTGCGTCAATACAGCTAGGCGGGAAACGCACGTAAAGCAGCTTTATCGGTAGAACACGAGTGTTACTCGTTAGCATAACGATCCTCTAACTGACGCGAACCGCACGTGTTTTCGGCTCACGAGCCAATGCATATTTATATATTTCAGTGCTACACGGTACGATAGACGTTATTACGTAATAATCCTGTTAAATGTAACGTTAAATACTATTAGCGTTGGCAAAACCGTACAGCGGAAACCACGCCGTTCTTGCTCAGCGATTTACTGCACGCGTCGAAATCCGTTCAACAGGACGAATGGAAAGTTTCCATCGGTTTACACGTTCGCAATAATCCCGGTCTGCTTAGGGTGTGTCACACCCGTCAGTAACAGTGTAACATGATCATTAAACATGTAATTACAACAACAACAAATGTAATTCAATACTATTCCGTTTAGTATTGCAAAAAGATGATTGTTGGCAAAAAATAGACTTATACGCGAGTAGAAATGTTTCCAGCCACTTGCACCCACAGAAAAAAATTCCGGAACCAATGCTATTACACTCCAATGTATCGCAAAATAAGATCGATATAGCGCCAATCATATTTATTACAGA
>NW_011967141.1:104753-131334 GCF_000949405.1 Vollenhovia emeryi
AAGTTTGTAAGTCTAATAAAAAATAATAGTGAGCAACATATACATACAGTACATGTAGTATGTGTGTTGCTCACTATTATTTTTTATTAGACTTACAAACTTAGTTTCAGTGATGCCATATTGTTCTTTCATTTGGCCGGAATAGCAAGCTGCTTTCGATCTGTACACGTAAGCCATTTAATTTGTATATTACACAAATGTTTCCGCGAACTGACAGTTTTTAGGTTAGAAAGGTGCAAAAGTGCAGAATCACTCCCCAGCATCCCCTTAAATGAAAAATGCTAAAATCTAGAATAAAATAATAGTATCGTCTTTTGTCGAATATCGTGGCGCCAACTTCATGCGTTGTAAGACGGAGGGAAAATTTATTCTAAACGCAAGAATATATAAACTTACACGTTATAAGTTGCCTCAATCTTTGTTAATTCGATAGAGGAGAATAAGAATGATTGAAATCCTTTCTGAGGGTGTGTATTCACTAGTATACGCCTTCGTATCATATTTAGAACTCTTTCAAGTATTTACATAAATACAATCGACCGTGTTCATTAAAACTTAAATGTAAAATTTAGACTGCTCGATTTTCAGGCGAGACCGAAATCCCGTGTTCGAGAATTGAAATTGAAAATTATGTTTTGCACGGAGGTATTCGTGGATGTGATGTTTATTAATTTTATACGCATAGTTGAAAATCTCTTCACTCGTTATATTTGAAAATTGATCAAAGAGTATCAACGGTGGACACACAAACGTATCATCATCCGTTCATATCAAAAGTATCATTGTATGGGATACGATTTATAGGGAAAATTGATAAAAGTTACCAAGCTTATCTCCGACGCACGTTTATCCCTTTGCCAAGATTTATAGGGGCAATTGGTTCTCTCTGTAAAAAATTACGTTTTTCAAGCTACTCATAGATGTTGCACGGATTGCACGGCGTGCAACGAGCCGCGTTTTAAAGTATCGTTTGTCGAGCCATTAGAGTCACGCTCACAGGACTATCGTTTCTCTAGTTTAATCTACCGTAGAATTTTATAACGGGGTAAATCGTTCGCCCTTCGCCGCTCTCTGCTTGTTTTTCCCTCTTTCCTTTCTCTCTTTTTTTTTATTCGGGATTAGATCGTTCTCCGCACGCATTGCGTAAATTTGCAAGGTACGTTAATTTAGCTGATCGCCCAAGTGATAAAATTACCAACTTGTATCGCCCGCGCGCGCCCTTTCAATGATGAAATGTTTCACTATGGATTTAACCTGTAGGTGCTCGGCCGCACGTAATTTGCCACGGGATTTATCATGGCGCAATTTCAAGCTATGAGCGATATTGCGAATTGATGAAATGTGTCGTTATGGATGTTTGCTTTCCGCCTCGCGCACAAACGACTCGCGAAATATTTTTGCGCGCGACGCATTACGAAATTTTGATGTACACCGTTCTTGTTATCGCGAAATTGGTTTCCATGTATGCTATTCCGTCCCAGCAGATATATTACAATGAGACTTATTGAATATTGATTGAATTATGCGACACGTTGTAATTTATAACGTTGTAGTTTAGAGTTTTAATTCATTCAAGTGATGCGTCGAAAAGTCTCAAATGCAATTAACGTGTGCCGACTTTATCAACGCTTGCTAAAACAATCCTTGCCAAATAGGAGGAAAATATTGTCGAACGAATCATCGGGCATAATCGTATCGTGTGTGACTTTTACACGGTAAATTCACGGAAAGGAGAAATAATAATGTCGGATAAACATGATGCTATCGCAAGAAAATGTGAAACGCAGGAAAATAACGATTTTGTATTGCCGTAAGGCATTCACTAACGAATAGAAACATTCCTTATTTTTTTTTATTCAGGAATGGCAGGCCAAAACTAAAGGAGTCTCGAAGATAGAGCGAGGAAGGGATGAATATTTTTGATGCAACGCAGCTCCGCAGGATTTGCATAATTTCCAAATCTGCCCTCCGCACGAAAACGACGTGACTTGACGTGATGCACACGCGCGCGTGCAAACACGCGCGAGTAGCTCGTAACAGTGCCGTTGAAGGGATGTTTCTTGTCACGTGTCCAACATTCTTGCTTTTCACGGGGGAAAAATTTAATTAAATTATGTAGAGCTTAGTAATAGCTTAGTAACAAATGTGTTGCAAAACGTTTTAACGTGATCTTGCGTCAAACTCGTACCTTATACTTACTTATTGTTAGATTGATACGAAATTTCCTCGTGACATATAGACTTTACATGGCTGGCACTGTACAGTTGTCGAGCGGCCTCCTTCGCGGCATTATGCAATATTGCGGCGCCTCTTTCGCAATAGTCGAATATACCCGCCTGAAAGGCTCATTCGCCCTGCCGAGTTGTCCCTTCTGAGAGCGGGGCACGGGAGGGGGAGAAGATATTGCGGCTTAAGCGGTTGGAAAATTGTCCAAACGGCCGTGCCGCATAATTTCGACGTGACTTAACGGCACTCAACTTAACGCCACGGGCCCGTTAAAGCCGTTCCATCGACGCCTCGCGCTAGATATAGCCCCGATACGCTCGGTATCACCGCGCCTCCCCCTTCTACCCCGATGTCAAAGGATTTTACGTGGAAGTGACATGGTTGTCTACGTCGTTGTCCGTTATGATCGTTTCCTGGTAACGAATTAATTTGCACACAGCGTTAGAATATGCAGATCACTGTTTGGCGTAATAAATGGACGGGGGTTAGCGCGGCTCCGCGGGGTTAGGAGTTGATCTCGTGGACGCGACAGAATGACACCAAAATTGCTATTAATATTCATGCGCAGCTGGGATGTGGAAAAGTGCTGAAAGGATAACCGCGCGGCGCCTCCCGGCAGACAAATTGGAACTCATTTCTAAGCTCCTAGCGCGGGCGATCTTTATTCGTAAATTATCGACGGCTTAAAGCCCTCGATGAGAAACGTCGCTCCCGTCGCAGATCGAACGTGAAAGTAGAATAGTCGGATAAATTTTTCGCGTAACTGGAATATCGAAATTCGTTCTCTCTCTCTCTCTCTCTCTCTTTTTTTGTTTTACGCGAACGACTGGCGGTTACTGTATGCAGCTAACCCTTTATTCCGAGCGTGGTGTATAGAAAATCGATTGCTCCTTTTTTTCGGCGCCGATTGATTCCACTGATCTCGCCGGTGCTGATCCTATAATTTGATCGGAGAGCCCTTTTATGACTGTGTGTGTAAGCGAGTGACGTGAGCGCGATTGTTACCTCGGATACGAGATTGCCACGTTTTACTGTCCCACGCGTAAATACGGATTATATACATTTCAGTTAAACGAAAAGTAATTCCTTTCTTATCTCGTGGAAATGTATCGCGTTGCACGCGCGAACGTCCACGATTTTATAGTGTTTGACGACGGGAATCATTTCAAGGGCGATAACGACTTTTGTGTTAATCTCAAATATTGCCTAACCAACTTTAATAAGTAACATTTGCACGTCGGTAACACATTTTTGCCGTTTTCAATTCTTCCCGCCAGAAGCAACCGTTCCAGCGTCCGGCTTCATCGACACGTGGCACTTGCCTTCACTTCGTATCGAGTGAAAGATGAGTTTAACTCGAAAGAGCCCAAAGTCCGAGATCGTCGTCTAGCAAAGTCGGCGATTAAATGGTTTCGGAAACGCAGAAGCAAAAATGCAAATCAGTTCTTTTGCAAGTCGGTCCAAGGACGAACACGCACCACGCATGCCACGCGACGCGACGCCACGCCACGCCACGCCACGCCACGCTACGCCACGCTACGCCGCCGTTCTAATGAAAATTAGCGATAATTGGCCGGAAAATGAACATTTGTGGTGGATTAAAAGGGGAGCCCGCGAAACACAGACGGCACACCGGCCCCGCGCTCCTCGCGTTTCTGCGGTGTCATAAAACCGGTTCGCGGTCTGTAATTTGTAATGAATACGGCTCTAACTAGCACACCCTCCGCCATCCCCGGTCTCGCCATCGATGCATCGTCGGTGACGAATTGGGTTCGTACGACTCGGGCGCGCTTGTGGTTGTACATATATACAAGGTGGACCCGTCAAACGGGATAGTGAAATATAAAAATGCAACTTTTCTGCGATTGAGATAGCATCAGTATTTTAAAAACGCCCAAAATGACGCCCACAATTTCCTCCCTCTTTCTCGTTTCTTGCATTTGGTTGTCGCCAAATATCCTGGCATGTGTAGATCGCGAACGTGACTGCTTTATATTTAAGGAACGGAAGGAAACCGTGCTGTAAAAATTATTCGAAGTGAATATCAATACTTGAGATATGCTTACTTTGCGCGACGATGACATTTTAAATTCTGCATCCCGTATGAATTTTATATAAAGTTTTCGCACTAAAATATTCTCGCACACTTTTGAGAACATTCCCTGATTACGCGGTTCACCCTGTGAATGGACACCCGTGTACAAAGGTGTATACGCACCATCCTCTCTCATATACCGTACCTAAATCATGCGACAGAACGGTCCATGATGCCTATTCATCGCGCACTCGAGTAGGTCCGAGCACGATCCTGACCCAGTAATTGGATTATTATTTCGCCAACGATAAGTGCAATAATGAAGTCTGTTTCGGGAAATCGCTTCAGACCACTATGATTTAAATTTGGATTGACCAATTTCTCATATTCTCTGATAACACTAGTTATATTTTAAAAAAACTTTGGTCAACCGATTACCTGAGATCGGAAAGCTGTAGCTTTTAGCTGCGGCTTGTAATTCGCAAGAAAGGCTCAAGGCGAATTAATCTTGCAAAGGCAGCGAGTAATTAATCTAATTTTTTTATGTTAAAACATATACATGTGCATATGTGTGTACGTGTGACTCCAAGTTAATAATTTTTGAAAACTTTACTTCCATATTTGCTAGACGCTGCGAATGCATGCGTATGATTTGTTAGCATGCATACACTGATAAAAAAATATCTTAATAAAAAAATTACTTTATTTAAGAAAATTATTCATTAGGTGGCTCCTAATAGCTTATTAACTTAAATTTAAAAAATAATAAACAAATTAAAACATGCATTTCTTTAATTTAAGTATAATATTTATTAAATATCAAACAGTAGATAATTTTAGATAAAAAAATTTATTTTAACTCTATAAAATGTTTACTAAGATTTTACAGCGAAGAAAATTGGATTTCTTATTTGACAAAAGCAATGATTTCATTTAATAAATAGTATTCTCTATCTCATGAAATCTTTAGTTGAATGTAGAAGATGTAATGATTTAAATTAATTTACTTAATATAATACATAGATTTACGTGAAATTTGATATTTTTATCTAAATAGAATAAATATTTACTTCAGTAAAAGAAAATGTGTAGTAAATCTATTTACTTAGTTTAAAAAAAAAGGTTTTGTCAGTGTACGCATACGTACAGAACGAGTTTTCCACTTGCCTCACGAAATTATACGACAACCATGATATATGTTGATTCATCGGACACTCAAAAATCGCCTCTCACGCGATCCTAATCTCAAAATTGCATTATTATTATCCTCTCCGAAATGCGACGACACTCGATAGTCGCTGTATCGTGTGACGCGTCGCATCTTTTTCCATTAGTCGTGATAGGAGACGGAGATAAGGTTTCGCTCTTCCTGGTGAACACCAGGAACACGATGTGCGCCTGGCTCGTGCGAGAAAACTGAGATTTTCCGTGTATCACATGTGCAAGGAGACCGTCGGCGAACATAATTGGCGGAGATGTTATTTTAGGTGCGTTGCTATTCTCGATGTACCTCGTATTGTTGGGGTTCATGTTAGGTGCATTATCGATGGGAGTATATTTCTCTATTCTATATCCGCTAGAATGAAGGTTTAATGATAAAATTTCGCTTCGTTTGTCTCGCAATTTATCGCGCATTACATTACTTGATATTGGATGAAACGTCAGTGAAAAATTTCATATCGTACAACAGAGTGCTTTAGCGTATGTACATTACAGCTTTAAGATGAATGAAAAGTCAAAGCCCGTATTTTTCAATTGGAGAAGATCATTGGATACTTTCTCGAAATCCCGACCAAGTCCACCCAAAGGCAGCGGCAACATCTTTTCATCCCTTTCCGTTCGATGTTACGACAGTAGTAGTAGTCGGACAGTGGTCCCCCTTCTCCCTATCGCTCTTTCCCCTCCCTTGCGGCGGATCGAGCCGATATACCGAACATATAGGTGTCTCGTCACCGTATCACCTACCCACCCTACCTACCCTCCGCTAGAGGGTGCTCCTGGATGGCGTTGGTGATTCGGGTGGGCCGAGGAAGCGGATGGTGGCGGCAAGGGGACGACAGGACTGAACGACAGGATAGTCGAAGGGAGCTGGAGGGATCGGTTGGAACGGAGGGCAGGGGGTGCGCGTGCGCCTCGTCGCAAGCGAGCCGGAGCCACTCCCGATCGTCGACGACCGTCCCACACGATCCTTGAAGCGATCCCACCACCGCGTCAGTCTACCGTCGGCATCCGCATAGTCAACAACCCCTAGTATCCCGAGCAACCCTCGTAGGTAGCACAAAGTTACGCGCGTCCTCTACGGGTTTTGAGTCATTCTGTAAGTCTTGGCGGGTTGGACGGCGAGCGAGGATCACCACCCGCAGAGTTAAATACGTTGCCCGACGTGTTTATCGCGTTTCCGCTCGGTGACATCCGCGTGGAATCATCTGTTGAGGATGAGGAAGACGAGACGGAGTCACCTTGCAGCAACGCGACCTCAGAAAGGATTCAATTCCTCCTGTTGTCTTCGAAGGATTTTCTCGGGTAAAAAAAAAATGAAGGTCTCTTGCAGATCCTATCAATATCCTTGACTAGTTTATTGTCAGGTCGCGTCGCGAAACGTTCTCTCTTTCGAACAGGGTTCTTCTTCAGGATTTTTAGAATAAATTAGCATAGAGAATTACAAAGTAGTTATTTATACGACTGTGTGTTTTTTATTATTACGAATATTGTACTTATTACAAGGCTTTCTCGAATTAGCAAGTGTTACACGAATACACTGTGATTATCGTTAAGAACTTAATTAGTGCAGAGTCCCAAGTAATAGTTTCTTAAAAGGAGAATTGGAAACTATTTATTTTACTTAAATATTGATAATTGGTTGAAGGAAAGCTTTCTCACTTTTATAACGATTGTATTTTCTCTACATAAAAAAAAATTCATAAGATTATTATAGTTTTGACAAGAGAGAAATTTATAATTATTCGACTCTGTAACGCGGTGTTAAACCCTCAAATTTCTTTTTCTGGAAATCTTGAGGGCGTAAAGGATTTTTGCGCCACCGGGAATCAAGTTTCCGTTAAGTGACATCCACGTAAAATCATCCGCTGAAGGTAATAGGAAACGAGGTCGAGTCACTTTGCTGCAACGCAATCGCGGGATAGTTGAGTTTTCTTTTACTTAGTTGAGGATTTTAAGGACGAAAGACGGCAGAAAAGTTTCTATGGTCGGGTTTCTGTTAGGTGACACCTACGTGGAATCATCCGTTCAGGATGAAACGAAAAGAGTTGGCATTCCCTTACAGTAAGTTGTTATCATGTTTATTGGTTCGCCGTTTGTGTTTTCAAGAGGTGACGTAGAATTGAATATCACACGTAGGTCACGCGTAAGTTTCGAGTCGTTCTCCATTTCGCAAATTGTTTCTAATTAGTTTTTCACCATTTTTAATTTAAATTATCTTTCTAATCGGGTACATACATTCGGTTAGAGAAAATGTTTGCTGTCGTCAAACATGCGTCGGATCTAACAGCAAATATGGAAATTCTTATTCTCAGTTGAAAATCAATTTGTTGTAACAAAACAACATTTTGAAAATTGACGTTATTGGTTAACAATAATAATAGAGAAAATTGTGAATTAATTTTAATATGCAAAATCCTTTTCATTACCGTCACTTCAATTAAACAAGAAAGAATTAAAAATGTAAGTTAATAAAGGATCCTTGAGTACAATTAAATAATTTTTTAAATATGTAAATTTTTATCTTTGCTATTAAATCCTTTATTTAATATTTTTAATGCATTCCTATCACTTCGGTAATTCATATACAGGTAATATATATCACAGTAAAGCGCATAAAGCGCGTCGCGGGCATTACTTGATTAAATTCTTCTTGGCCGAGTTTTCTACATCGTCGCAACACATTTATTATTCATTCCCACAAACGATATATCGTCGTCTCGTTTGTCTTCGAATGACCCGGCGTTGACGATGGCACCTGTCCGTGTGTCATGCGGGTGCATAACACGTCACGTGGGCACACTGGTTGTCGGTGCGTAGATAGATTGCACGTGACAGCTCGGCTTCCTGACGATCGGCGTTGAGCGAAAAGTGGGGTCATCGTGCTTTAAACCGTGCGCCGTGGAAACGTCGTGACTCGTTTTGTCTCCGGCCGGTCACGATTGCGATCAAATCTACCTGTTCCCGAATCGACCGACCGCCACGCCGCAGTCTGACCATCGCGGTAAGTCACTACTTAAGTATCTTTCGCGCCCGATTGGCTCGAGATTCTCCCTGTTTCGAGCAGCGAAATAACACCCGCGTTATTCGTGTTACGAACTCGAATAGTTAATGATGTCTTGGCCGGTTCTCTATAGTTATTATAAAAGCTTTGCGTGGAAGTAGCAAGTTTGTTAAATGGATTATACAACTTTGAAGATTCAAACGAGAAACGTTGACGTCGAATCGTACGTACTGGATTAAAAACAAATTGTATTACACAAAGGAATTTTCTTTGTACAAATTTAAAGGCTTTGGATTACTGCACATAAAGTAACGGGAATATTTATTGAAAAGGAATTTGCGTGTGGTATGGGATAGACATGATACGGCGTTGAAATGAATTCTTGAAATAAATGACAAGTGTTTAAAATTAAGCTGGAATTAAAATTAGGCTACGTTTATTTCATTATTTTTTATCGACTTGCGTGGTCAAGCAACTCGCAAACTGACGTGACATCGAGATTACAGAATGAAAATGTTTTCCATAACGGGCGATTTAATATCATCACGAGCGTCGTCGTCTGTCAAGCCCAATGCGTTCATTCGACATGCATACCAATCAATATGATATCGGAATTATTTAATGTATCTTCGACAGGTGCCCTTAACAGCATTTATTAGCATTGCGCGTAACTTTTTTAATCGCGGAGCGTACTCATAAATCGGTCTGATGATTAAACTTGAATCTCTTTTCGGAATTAGAAAGCCCGCGGCTTAAGCAACTTTATGATCACCCTGAAGATAGGGCAATGTTTGTGATCGAAAGTTTCAATTAGAACTTGGGAGCACTTTTAAAAGTTTCTGAAAATCGAGTCCCCTCGTAGGATTAGGTGCGTGTCTAGACTCTTCAATAATCGTCGTCGCTGCTATGACTAAAAAAAGATACGATTGTGTTATCGATCTTGCTAGGATTTCAATCCCTCTTCGAGTGGATATCGAAAGAAAGTGTCAGTAACATATACTTATTGTTTCGTTAAATATACGTGCATGAATAGACACGAAAAGAACTTGTGCCTTCATGATACGACTTTGTAATGTGTTATCTGTGTCCTTTCTAATGCATTATCACTGTGTAAACTTGTAAATTTCATCGTCGAGGAGCATCATCGCAAATACGGACTTACCAAAATTTATTTTGTTGCGATAGTTGATTGATTCTTACTACTCTCGTCCTTACATGGCTAGCGTCGATATCCGTCGATATACTTTTGCTACCGTCCCTCTTTGAATCATATTTACGCGAGCGTTTACAATTGCATTTGCACAGTAATTTTGCATCGGCGAAGAGACAGGCGAGACGACCAAGGCGACAGCGATGGCAATAACGACGACGATGCTGTGTCGTCGACGGAGATCGCAAGGTCGACCAGTCAACTTCCGATTTGACGTTTCTTTATTTTTCCTAAGACTTTCAATCCCCTCTTGATGCATTCCAGAATCGATAGAAATCTATTTGTTACATATTTAATGATCGAACGATCGCGATTCCTCATAAAAAGTCATAGCAATATTCCGTGTTAAATAATATTGCACACGATGTAATCGCGCGAGGATCGCGATTGTCCATTTGATTCGCAGTGTAATGAAATGGAATTTTCGCTAGCTTTTGTATGCCTTTCTGTTTTGCAATGTGTTTGGTAATGTATATACTATTATTATTACTGATATTATTGCGAATAATAACAATTTCTCATCTGCAAGAATTCGCGCAAAATACAAAAGGGTAAAACATTAATTGTATCAATATACCGCTTTACTGACAAATGGATAGTACGAAAAATTTATCGAAAACGAATTTAATAAGTTTCATCTTCTCTTTAATATATTCGTTGGCCAAATTTTCGATCGCAATCATCAAATTCTTTCCTTTTGAATTAGAGAATATCATCGTTTAAATGTTGCGCTTCTAAAGGACAAGGTTTACCGCGCGTTTGTCTTTCCGAGCTTGAGAACTTAGCGTGGAAGCTGTATTTTATTTTGTCGCGTGTCATTCGACCACTCTGAGCCATTAGCCGCGCTGGGTAGTTTTAACTCGCGGAACGAAGGCAGGTTTACCTTTCCTCTCGACGTACCTGATTGTAAACCCAACTTTCTTGAGTGCTTCCTGAATAGCTGTGGACACCCTCCTTCCTTTTTGCTTCTTCATTAATGAGTCCATCTTATATATCACGGGTTTAGTGTTTCAACTGAAACCGGCTGCGACGTCTATCGCGTCCTCGCCTCTCTCGTTCTATTCCTGACATATTATGGCAAAATAATAACAATGTTAATCATACGATACCATGAAATATCTCAATGCACAAGAGGGGTATCGCGTGTCTGCAATGGATATAAATCATATAAATTCAAAAAGATAGAAATACACAAAGTGCACGGAATTTCAAATTACAATGTTTTCAAAGGGTATTATAGAGCCGTACAATAACCGAATTGAAAGAGCACATATTGACAAAAATACTTCAAGTAAGCTCGTATAAAGAAAGACATTTGGATTTTAATGGTATAATTACATGTATAATTATGTCATTTATAATGTACATATGTATGTATTTGTGTATATATGACAATTGGGCAATTCTCACAAATCGTGCTTCTAAAAGGAGCGGTAAATCGATTTCTTCGCGAACGTCAATAGAAATCCATAAGTTAAAAACAATAATAGAAGTGTCGATTGTTGTCAGTTGTTGTTTCTCACGTTGGAATATCCGCGATGAGGATCTTTTTGGCGGTGGAGATTAAAGAAAATCGATATCGTGGGTACGGAGGGATGGGAAAGTCGCAGGTGTTGCGGTGAGCCAGGTAAGCCTGTACGTAATTTCTGGCAGTGGGGAAAAGGACAGAGAGACAGAGAGATAGAGAAAGAGAGAGAGAGAGAAGGGGGGGGGAGAAGGAGAGAAAGAGAGAGTTGGGAGCAGCAGATAGCGCAATGTTTATCGGACGGAGCTATGATAAAACCAAAGAAAATTCGATCTAGAAATCGAAGGCTGGAATACGTAACGACTGCGTTAAAAAAAATTAGGTGAATGATATACAAGTATATATATGATATTAAAGAAAATTTGCAATTTTTTATTTATTACATTACAATAAATGTACGATAAAATATGAATTATAACATTTTCTGGTCTCTGGTTTCTGTTGCCTCGTGGATTATTTCGCGATACATCGAAATTGTTGTCGGAAATTTTAATTTCTATACTTTTAATTTCTAACACATGCGGATTTTTATTAAACACGAAGGAATGTTACTCAATCACTCGTTTATTTCATCACTGTGTTCGGTTATACACGTAGATACCTACATATATAAATTATTATTAATAAACACATAATCCGCTCGCGACGGTTACGGGGGATAAAGTTTTTCCGATACGAGATATCCTACCTGATTCACTGTGTAATCTGCGAGAATGTTTTCATAATATACAGCGCATTGGTATCTCGCGTAAACTAAATAACGAAATTTGCAATTTATTTATCGGTACTCCGAACGCGACCGATTGAAGTGCATCAATGGACGATTCGCGTAAATATATCGCTCGTACGCGATACACTCAATTATATGTCGAGCTTTCATTAGCGATCGCAAATATTGCCGACCGGAAAACCGTTCGCAAAAAAATTACGCGGCAGCCGATTTGAATTTTTCAATAAATGGCATATCGGCGTGTCGAAAGAACTTGCCGCGCCGCGCCGTCCTCGCCATTCGATTGACCGAGCATTAAATAATATCGCGCTTTTCCAGGAGCGCAAAGCTTTATTGCTCAAGCTGCTTCCTGATCCCCGCTGTGAAATTGCTTTACGTCTACTCCAATGGGTTCGACGGCTTTTGAGATTTTTGTTGCTTTATGTTGCTCCACGTAATCGTGGCGTCGCTATCCTTCGCTCGTCACCTTGCAGGCGTAGATAAATCATTTTCCGAATGTCAACTGATATTTCATTACACAGCTTGGCAGCGATCGGGAAGAGTGTAATGTTCTAGCCTAAGTTTCGTGTTACACGCTACTTATAAATCACCGTGACCGACGCCAAGTTTCTTCAGCTGTAAGCGTAATAATGCAGCCTCCAGTTGTTACGCAACATCGTTATCGTGATTACTCGTCGATGACATGAAATTCATGAAAAAGGGTGGATCTTGCGTCGCGATTGCCGGAGTAACATTTGACGCAAACGCTGCGCATCTCAAAGTTGCAAAAGGGAGAGGTATAATTAAAGATAATTAGATCCCGTTTAATTGGCTTCTTTGAAACACGCCGTGATTTTTGTCATAACAAACTGTAGTCGCGTGTCGCCGACGCCATATTCAATATCGCAGCTTTATTAACGGTAAGTCTCCGTTTAGTGTCGGCTGAAGATAATATTATTCGCTTTACACAAGCATGCGATATTCGTGCCATTTCATAGTAAATTTCGACAACATTGAAAAGTTGTTGCACACACGTACTCTAGGCAACCTAATTTGATGAAAAAAATTAATTGCGGAAAGGGAGAGGCGTTCGTTTGAGAATGTCGGAAACGTATAATATGCACCGCGGTTCGCGGTGAATTAATATGGAAAAAAGGACGCGCGCGCGCGTGTGCGTGTATTGCATACATTCGCGTAAGTAAAGAACATTTATTGTACGAGCGCTGAGTGTTTTTTCCCCCCTTTTTTTTTACTTTTTGGCAAAGGAAATCACGTATAATAAACATCCGTGTGCGATACCGTTTTCCGTTCCGAACTGAACGTAATGCACTGCTGAGAATACGAGCGAAGCACGGGAACAATGACGTGCACATTTCCTGGGGAACGATGCCGCACCTTAGCGGATTCATCGATCAATTCGATACACTTTGCTAGTGCATAATATATATGTATATTGCAGTTGGGTCCTATTTATTTTTCCTTCTCTCATTCCAGCTATTGGTTTTGAAAAAACGGGAGATTCAACGGTGCGCGTCTTCGAAAAAATAGAAAGCTTCATGTACCTGTACAATTTTTCATTAACATTATTCAGTTATAGTGGGCAACAATCACAGTGGGGACTTTGCTCCGTCCACTGTTGAATAACGTGAAATTTTCTCAACTTTATCGTTTGCCGCATTAATTAGATATCACAGCAATTCTGTAATGCGACCATAGATCCGTACCGAATCGATTAACAAATGGGCGTTAATGGGTGTCCCCGACAATCCGATCGCGTTAATTTACACCGCGAGATTTCATTCAAGTGCCAAAATTGGAATATAATTGACACTTACTTTGCGCCGACGAGCACGCGGACAACAAGGGCGACTCGTACGTACCGTTGCTTTCCTTGTCTACACAAATATTTGGCGAAGAGACCTACTCACGTGCTGCGACGCCATGTATGTGCACACGTTACATGTGTATGCACATGCGTGTTTTACGAACGCAAGAACAACTCGCAAGCGTAACTCGGAGTAGTTGCCGCAACGTTATGTTTGCTATAGTGGAGTATGCGTGGTGCACCCAGCATACCGGGTATATCAGTCTGCTGGGAATATACATGACAGCATGTATAAGCCCGTTTGTCGCTTTAACAATTAGCTTAATTGTTTATGCGACCGAGAACGCGTCAGCGCCGCTGGCGCAATGTTGATTTCGCTACACTATGTGGTTGCCTCGAGAAGAATCGAATGTAACCAACGTAGCATCAGATATTTTGATTTCGAACAATTTTTTGGAAAACGCATGAGAGAGAGAGAGAGAGAGAGAGAGAGAGAGAGAGAGAGAGGGAGGGAGGGAGGGAGAGAGAGAATCGGTATAAATTATTATTTAAATTTGATGATATTTTGCTTTTTGCACAAGCTCTTACATTTATCTATATGTTATACATTTGCGATATAATGGATTTGCTGCGAAAGATAGAGTGCAACGCAATATGCAATGCAAATAAATATAATAATAAATTTTATAGCGCACCGCATGATGCTTGAGATATTTATTGGAATATTTATTACGATGCAGTTGCATTATTCGGTGCAATAAAAATTGGTGGAACCTGAACGAACGTGATAGAAGATGTGAGGTATCCTTATCGAACGTAGCCCGAAAATAAGCCATTTTTCAATACCGGTCCTGCTGGTACATTGTGTTTATATTGCACAGAACGCAGCGGATACCTACCCGTAATGTAAACGAACTGGAACGCGTGGTAAATCCAATAAACCGATTTTCACTCGTTACCGGACCAAATCGTATTTTAGAGTAACTTTTTTACATGGTCGGCGTATGCCACCCATATCGGCGCGGTATCACACTGGCAAGGATAACTGGAAATAACGAGCCAAAACGGATACGAAATTTCCTAAATAGTTTGTACACCTAGAGTATACACCCTCTTTTTTTGATTGAAACAGGCATTTTTTCATGACATATTGACTTTGTTGACGTAACATTTTTCGCTTTCCGTGCAATTCGTCGATCAATCGAATTCTGCGCCCGTCGCGTAGATATAAATAAACGACGCTGGGCTTCTCTCACGATGTGTTCGTTGCTTCTCGTTCGCTCGCCGCGCCAGCATCTTATTCCGCCGTAATTGCATTTTTCGTATCAATTAATTCCCTTATTATCTCCTAGCGAGTATTCAAAGGCCGGGCCGAATGTTTTTACGCATACCCCTTAACAAAGTTACATCGCGAGCGAGTTGAGCTCCTTTAACGAGTTCATTCTGGGGACGAATTAATAGGTGTTATCCCCTTGATAGAATTGAAGTAACGAGATTAAAAGTAAAGGGCCTTCCCTGGAAGGAATTTCGTCTCTTGTCGCTTGACACCGTATTAAAATACGGTAGAAGGTTCCCGTTATTACAGAAGGGGGATTATCCGAAAAGTGATGTGAAAATGGATAAGAATAACGATAATGCGTATCTGAGTATTTAATTACAATTTAAAAAAAAAGCAAAAGATTATACACCGTAATGTATATCAATTGCAGTTGTGTTGGAATTAATATCGCGGACTTTACGCTTAAAATACAGATTTTTCTAGAATATAAGCTTCCGCGATATAATTGTGATTAAAGGGCCCTTCTTTTCTTTCCACCGGCGATTAAATAATCGCGCGAAGTAATGAGTAATGAGACGCGTTTAATTACGTAATGCTGCGTCATTTTATTTCATCGGGCCAGTATGTCATCTTTCGTGGTTAAAGTTTCGTAGGGGAGAAAAGCGAGAGTACCGTCGCGTAGCGCACCTGCCTTCCAAGTAACTTGGAATTAGGATTAAAGGTGGCCAAAAATTAAATCCTTATCTCGGTGGAGCCGACAAGCAGGACGACGGCGCGAAAGGGGTGCGAGCGGTTAAGGGAGGAAGGAGTTCTTAGGGAAGCTACTGGCGCTCCGCTTCTGCAGGCTCGAACCGGCGGGGGTGACTCTTAATCTGGCGCCAGCGCTGCAATTTCTTCCCATTAGCGGGCTCCTTCGCGATTAAACATTTGCATAATCTCGGGACGCTTGTTATAATTCGGAGGCATAATATATATTTAAGACCGGAACGTGAACACCAACAATGCGCGCGCGAATATTTTTGCCGCTCGAAACTTTTGCCCCCTTGAAACCTTGTAATTTCTTTGTTGCTTCAGTGGAATTTATCAGTTTCGTATATAATTGATCTTAACGTCTCCTTCGTACGAAAGTTCGGCGCGAGAAACGCCTGATGAAGAAATTTCGGTATCTTTCCCTCGAGTCTTGTATTAAGACACAGCGGTGCCGAAGGAAGCGCATTTAAAAAGTTTGTGACATATCTACATGTCACGTGTTACATAAATGACTGATTGTATTGACTTATAAAGTTCAATTTTCTGTGTCAAATTGTCGTAGATTTATCATAACAGCGCTCGCGCGTTTGTAAATCTAAGTATTGACTATTCTTAGCACAGTATTGATAGCAATATCCAGCAATCCGTCGTGTGACGCCCATAGTTCTCCAACTCAAGTTCCGCGGATTACCGCGAAATATTGGTGAGAATTAATGAGAATTGTAGTTTGCATATCTGAGTAATATCGTTACCTAACGCACCTGTACAACGTAGTTACTGCATCAAGCATGGTAACTAAATATTGGTCAACACAGTAATCCACACAATAAAGTTTCCCTATGAATCTGCCTGCTATCATTAAAAGTTGAATATCGCGCGTCCGATGTAGTCTTACATTAATAAAGCGCTAATTGTACCGATGTAATTCGGTTTGTCTCGAGACGGCCGCGGTGATTCCCCGCTCTCACGGTGACGAAAAGTAATTCGGAGTATTGATCGTTCGCGGTTGATGGTTTCGTGTTCCTGGATATAAAGGGAAACCGCTATACGATGGTTCGGGGCTTGAGAACCCCTGTTTGCTCACCTCGCTATGAAATTGGTTGGGACCACTTTGACGCGTCGATGAGCTCCTATACCTCTCTCTCCTAGTGCTCTCAAAACTTCTCTTACCCCAACTGTACTTTCGTACACGCGCTTTTGTGTATGTGCGTGCGTGCGTGCGTGCGTGCGTGCGTACGTGCGTGAGTGCGTGTGTGCGTGCATGTGTGTGTGTGTGTGAACGCGCGCGCACATTATATGTATGTCCTCATGTGGGAACTGGCATTGCTGCAGAACGTGATATCACCCGCACCGTTTACCGCATGAATGTGTGCGCATACGAAAACGGTGGTACACGAAATCGCCGGCTGTATTTAACACTGGAACAGATTTCTCTAATCGTCCACTATTCTCTAATTGTGATAATACGGCTCGGATAATATGTAGGTCTGCTTTCGCAATAACATTCTGTGACTCTGACTGTTTAGATTTTTTTTTATTGAGCAAATTATATTGAGAGAGAGAGAGAGGGGGGGGGGAGGGAGGGAGAGAAATACAGTTGAAACTGTTGCTGCATAATTGATTTTATTAACGACATTTTGTCACAATTATATAATGCTTCACCCGTGACAAAATATGCGGAATCTGTTAAACTGTACAGTTTGTACTTTGCGTTTTAGCTCTAGTTCATATAAATTATAAATTAATAATTGAAGTATTAATTTTAATCTAATACTTGTTTCACTTTTTCGTTTCTTATTTGAGATATCTTGAATAACAAATGAAATAATTATGTGTAAAAAAATTTGGAAAAAGCAATAAAGATTGAGGAATTGTTTATCATAATTGTACTTTTTCTACATCGCTAATTATAAATTAGCGATTCACTGAAAGCATGATGGCAAAAGGTTATCGAACAAAACGGGCAATATACCATTGATTGATCTTTGTTCTTTACATAAATAAATGACCTTTGAAAAATATAGAAAAAATACATCATGACACACTTTTCCGACAACCCATAATTAAAGAAACGATCGCTCGCACTTTTATTTTATAACACATTTGTAGCTGTTAAAACAAAAGAGGTCCCTCAATTATGCTATATACCAAAAAGATTGGACATTTCGTCTTAAATGTCAAGGAATTTGGCGGTTAAGCTAAATCGATAAGCTATAATACAAATGATTTCGCGCAATGACTTATTGCATCCCTGATACAAAGCTGCGACTTGTCGACTGTTGATTGAAACACACTCACCGTATTAACGGTCTGCGCTATATCATAACTCAGAATTAATTATCCGGGATTACTTTGCGGCGTCCATTACGGCATCCAAGTAGTTAAAGCGCAAAGGTAAGCCAATACCAGCTCCTGGCTTTGTGAGATCATTCCCGTCGGTGGTCTGGTTATAGGACTCTGGTCTGCAGTCGAAGGATTGACTGCGTTATCGAACAATATTACCGGTATCGTTCCCAGAAATTAATTAGGTTCGTTGGAAACCCCAAAAGTGTCAACCAGTTGATGATTCTCTCTCTCTCTCTCTCTCCCCCAGTCTCCCTCGTTTATAGATATTTATCGG
This sequence comes from Vollenhovia emeryi, assembly GCF_000949405.1. Taxonomy (NCBI): domain Eukaryota; kingdom Metazoa; phylum Arthropoda; class Insecta; order Hymenoptera; family Formicidae; genus Vollenhovia; species Vollenhovia emeryi. The sequence goes on from NW_011967141.1 coordinate 123,155, forward strand.
TTTGCAAGTAAAATTTAACTTTACTGTCTTTAGACTCTCTCCTTTTAACTACTATACATCTTATCTTATTTATGATAAGGAAAGTGCTAGAAAATTGCTGGAAAATGATATGTATCGCGTCGAACAAGGTGAACAATCTCCTCTCGCGATTGTGATTTCGATGGCGAATATCGTCAGGGCAAATTTCGAAACGCAGTTACGCGTTCGCAGTACTTGGCGAATGACAGACATTCTCTCGTCCTCTCTTTCTCCACTGGTCGCTCTCTCCATCGAGGTGTGATGAGTTTCCGGCGCGGAGGTTACCTGGCTCTGCGAATTCCGGATTTAACGACTCGCGTATTGATCGCCGCCAAGTACGGTGTAATGGACTTGGTTCTAAAAGCGGCATGGTACGCAGATATTTAGATAGAGTAGTGAATTCTCGCAAAGGTGGAAAAAAAATCTGACTAGAACATCAGAAGTGTTTTCCTTACGTTCTTGTGTGAGTGGTACACATCGGTTTAATATACCCGACGCAACATCACAAGCTCAGAAATGAGTTTCCGCGGGATTTATCATTTCTCTCGCGTCGCTTTCAGAAAATGTGCTTATATCTCTTACGTAGTTAGCGTACAGTGTATATTGACGGAATATATCGCCTTTTCTACACATAGTTCGCGTGGCATACGTAATTTAATAGTAGCGAAAGTGTTAACTTACCTGTCTTACTGTGTACTTAGTGACAGGTGTAAAGTTGAAGCAACTTTCGTAACCTGATTTCTCGGGAAAATAAATCGAATAGAAAGAACGATCTCGCCTGGTTTTTCGGCCGAGTAGGAAACTCAGCGTGAGTGGAATTTGGAACGGCGCTTGGTGTCGGTGAGCTTCAGCTTGCTCCTAGCTTAACAGAGATTTCGTGTGAATGTTCAGGAAGCTAGAGCGTGTTAAACGCATTGGGTTTCGAGCGCGAAGACGGGCAGGATATTTGTGGGTGGAGTGGAACGGACGAAGGAAGTTAGGGGTTAGATGCGACGTTGGCTAGAGAGAGAGAGAGAGAGACAGAGTGAGTGAGTCAGAGAGGAGGGAGGGAGGATGGAGAAAGGTAGCGGCGAGAAATGGTTTGGATTTTACGGATTTTCGGATTTTACGCTTTTTGGACATTGCTGTGGCGTGCACCCAGCTCCAGCTTGGCGCATCGGGCGACCGACGTGTGCGGTTATAATGGCGACTACGTGTGTCCTGCAGAAACTTCCTTATCGCCGAAAGTCCTTTCAGCTCGCTGTTGAAAGGCGATTTACGAGCTGATTCATGGAAAGTACACGTCGATGCTGTCCATCGTGCTTCGTGTTTCTGTGAATATCTTCGCGTCGTGATTCTTGTGTCTAATAGATCTTGGGCAAACATTTGACCGGTTTTTCAAATTACAAGTATATCGCCAACAATAAGATAATAATTCCGTTAACAACATATATTATCATGTAGGTTGTAGTATCGATTTAATCAACTACGTTCACGCCTGCTATACGAAACGTAATCGTTTTCAATAGTAATATTCTTTAATCATCGTTATGACTGTTGGTTATCTTTCATCGCCGTATATCAACATATCTAGATACTGCTGTAGCAAAACTCAAACGTTGTCAAACCAAACTATTAGCTATAAATCAGTCAAACGCCGATAATTTACATAGAGAATCAAACTAAATTCACGGCGAAATATTCAAAATTTTAGAGACAACACTATGTAACGAGATCATTGACAGGTAATTAAATTTCATTTGTATCGATGTCGAGACTAGTGAGACCAATTTAATAGCTGATTCTTACTCATACACACAATACAAGAAATAAACGGGATTCCTGCAAGTTGCATGCATGAGGTCTTTTCATAGACGCAAAAGCATACCTAGTTTGATGTATATAAGTTGAAAAATTCATAGTTTAACGCTATATTATCACCCGACGTCCAAATTATTGGATTAATTTCGATTTCCCGCGTTAGCGCCTCCTTGGCTGTTCACGAGAGTAATAAGATACTCGGTAAATCGTCACCTTTCGGGCATTTAGAGGATGGCGATTAATAACTGACTTCGTAAACTCGCGACGATTCGTTTCCCTTGGAAAGTTTCGTAATTACTGGTAATCCCGAACGGGGAAAACGATCGGCAGGATTCCTCCGGGCTGGCGAAAAAAATGGCGCGAGGAGAAAGATTTCCTGTCCGCTAGAGGGAAAAAGCGCCGAGATAAAAGACTTACCGAGCGATTAATAAATCGAGTGTCTAATTGAACGAACACTTTCGAGGAAGATTCAATTCGGCATGTCGCCAGTGAGTTATTTTCTTTTACGTTTATTATTGCAGGGTAAGTAGGGCGCAATCGACAAAGAAAGTTATATCAGGAATGTGATTAAGATAACGAACATTCTTTTCAAGATTTTAGATAACAGTTTATGTTAGAACATCTAACGGTGGAATTTAATAGAGGGAGTAAAAGAATTGATGGTTTGCATTAATATAAACGTTGCGAGAGGTTTACGTGTTAACAAACAATCGCACGCGGCGAAAAGTTAATAATGAAAGTCGTCGCACGATAGCGGGAATAATATCACGTTGGGGGAACCCAGCATGATGGAAACGAGCTTAAGGAAATAAGTGGCGCACCACCCATGGAGGTGAGTGGAAAATACGAAATAAATAAGGGACAAACGCGAACGTGGCTACCAAGTCGATGGTAGGAACTCGAAGTAAGGAACTAACAATAAGAGAGAATTGGAACAGATTCACTTGGCTTTTGGTCTCCCTGTTTCTTTCACGTGTAAGAGATCGACGTCGCATCGCCTCGTGGGGGATGCGCGCAACCCGGAGCCGGGGGTGAAAAAAGGGACTGTGGGTTCTTTTTTTAAGATTCCATTCCCCGATTGCACTTGCACCGCGTGATTCCTTCAGATTCGCGTTTAAACACACATTTACTTGCATTTCGCCAATTCTTTATTCATTTTTCGGATCACAATATCTACACGGAGACAATTTTCTCTTAAAATTTACCCTGAAAATCGTGGGAGAATTACTATGTGATTAAACTTAGTATATATTTTACTACCAATTAAACGTAATATATTTATTATTTCAGAAAGTAATGACTTATATAGATTAAATTCAATATATGTTTCAATGAAATGCTCGAAAGAGAAAATGTGAGATTGTTGAAAACGGTGAAAGAAGAAAAGTTCCTAAATAAAATGTTGCTTTTTCCTAGTAATTATTCTTAAAATGTATGGTAAAATTTCAAAAAAATTAATGAAGAATCTAGTCGTCATCAAATCAAACGGTCCGTAAAATCACGATCGATATCGGTTTGATCATCGACTTTTATCCAAACATAAGAGGTGAGGCGGATATTACATAACACCCTGTATATATAGATTATATTTGTTTTTATTTATTTCAACCAATCGGTGGTTAACTTTGTAGGCTCGCGTAAATCGTCGTAACGGATGTCTATTATGGGCGACAAACCGACTGTTCGCGTACATATTTTATATAGTTGACGACACTGGTACTACGGATCTTGATATTTAATGGAAAGGGTTCCTGCATTATATGGCGAATCCTCTACAAGCTCAAACATCTGTGCCGCTCCACTCACAACCACCACCACCACCGCTCGTGCGCGGACAGGTATGTCTTTATTAAATTTGGAATTAGGCGTGCCGGCTGGTGGCGGCTCGAATTCCGTCGCTCTCCAGAAACGGTCTGCAGCGAATCAGCATTGTCCGTTGCCGGTTTAGTCGTATACGTGCATTTATTCGCTCGGTGGGTACATAAAGAACGCTCGTTCCGCGATACCGTGCGCCGTGTGTGCGCGTATTATTTTTTTCCTTTGCTCCTTCCGAAAATTTACAGTACGGCACTTCCTCATACTTTCTTCCTCGAGCTACTGGCGATTTATATTCGATAATTTTTACTCAGCACCAATTAAACTGAATGCATTAATTATTTGAGAAAGCAACGATTTAGATTAAATTCAATGTGTACTTCAATGAAATGATCGAGAGAGAAAATGCGAAATTGTTGAAAACGGTGAAGGAAGGAAAGTTCCTAAATGAAATGTTGCTTTTAATGCTGCTTTTACGTTCCACTATTAGTGAATATGTGAAGGTATTAAAGCGCAAAACAGAAATCTTTATTTTTATTTTTGCACGGCATTCGCGCTCTTTCGGTTAAAACTGTGGGCGTGCGATATTCGCAGTCCACTGAAAGAAAGCCATGATTAGAAGGATAAACTCCGTGCTATCTAGCGCCGTTTTAACCTCGAAATAAGCGACGCCGTTTTGTTCCAACGAGTACTCGCAGCGGAAAGTTTTAACGATACTCGTTCATTGCTACGGGCGGCCGCCTCCCGTGGAAAAGCGTCGCTTCCGTAAATTTCAGAAAAATCTCGACTGGGAAATTTCGATGTAAGAGTAATTAACGCTCGGCATCCCTACTTTCGCGGAATTTACTTTGTTCGCTCCGCTCTCAGTTTCCGCTTTGTTCGCCGCGTCGCGACACGCCGCGTTACGTCTCCCAGCGAACATAAATAACGGAACGGAAAGTCTAAAAAGAAAAGGGCGACAAGGGGAGAACGGAAATCTAAATGCGGGGCAAGAGAAGATACGAATCGAGCGAAATTGGAAAAATGTTGCGCTGTTTGTCCAATACTCCGAATATGTACGTAGGAAAATTTGTTTTCGGTTGCGGAATTTAACGGCGACTACAACTTCACACTGCGGAATTGAAAACAAACAGAGTAATTTTAATTAAAGACGCTCCAGTCAGATCAGGGGGAGACTACGCAGACCGAAAAGAAACCGTCCGCCCTCACAGGGACGTGCGAATTAACTCAACCCTTGCCCCTGATCAGTTCCGCACCTTTTTTTTCCTCCTTGTCTCTACACTCGTTTCTTACGTCGACGCCAAGGAGCAACAGTTTCTTTCATCTCAGCTCTGACAGCTTCGTCTTCCGTCGGCTGCTTTGCTTTCTGCCGCTGCCGGGTATAAAGTTGCGCGGTGGTTGCTTGTATTCCCGCGGCTTTTCAAATTATATGTTCAACTTATCTTCCCGCGCCCCCCCCCCGTCTCGCCCCGGGGATTTTCCGGCGCGGCAGGTCACAGGGGTGGAAGAGGAGATTCCACCCTAAAGATTCCACGGCGTATCGGAGAGACGGGCGCTCCTCTCATTCCCTCGTCAAAGGTACGAGGACTTTATTAAGCGCCGAAAGAAGCGCATGATTCGATTCGATTTCTGCTGCGCGACCCAGCCAATCTCTTTGACGAGCGATTATTTGATGTTTTTCTTAGCTAGGGGACGGAGGTCATATATATATTCGAGAAGACGTTACACATCATAGAACACTGTAATATTTCACCTTATTTAACTTTTATGATGGCGATGATACTTTTATAAGGTTTTTTTTTTCATTAACTCCTCGGTCACCGAAATGTCTATTTCTCTTGAATTTCGGCTAATATTAAACGCATTAAATATTTCTCTAGTTAAAAACATTTCTTTTTGATCATTTAAACTGAAAATGTTGTCATTCGTTGACGCTTTATACGTTTATCGGGCTGCTTCAAAGAGGATTAGGGGGGGGGCAAATTGTGATGCGTCTCGCTCGCCATTCGGAAATTATCTTGACAGGCCTTCGAGTCATGTCACAACGCGGTATCGACGACAGCTCTGTCCAAGGTCCTTCGCGAAGGGATTAAATCGATAGCGGCCGACGCGAAAGCGCATACATTGTCGCGATAACAGGAGGAGATTCGAAACTTGTTCGAATGGACCCTTCCGACCCCCTTTCGCCGTAAACCACGGCGGTGCATTTAATTCCCTCGTACTTGAAAACCTTTACGACGACGTTCTTCCAACTACCCTCCTCGTCCTACGAGGACATTCGCCCTCTTGCGCACCTTTTTACTCTTTCTTTAATGGACACTTTTCGCGTCGCTCGTATAACATTAGGACCGTCTGTATCGAAACGCACGCGTTTCCACGCACATTTAGGACAGCTTCAAACAACTACCTCGGAGTAACGCGGGAGCTGGTCATTTTACGTCGCTGAATCTACACGAGCCACTGATTGCAGAAGTAGCTTTAATCTTTCTGACGTAATATTTTTAATATATTCTTTCGGGAAATCGAAGACTCGTGTTATTCGATTACGGAGCAACGGATAGGCAAGAGTGGCAGAGAAAACCGACGTTAAGACATTCTTTAACAGTGGCACTAAAGCCAAACCTCGGTCCCGTACCATACAGCTTTGCGGCCTCTTTAACGCCGACATAGCGTTATGCTTAACGTTTATGGCAACACAATCCAGCGCGCAGACCAGACTGACGGATATTTTATATTTTATAATGCCGTCTATAAGAAAGAAGGACAAAAAGAGCGAGCGAGAGAGAGGGGGGGGGGTGGAAAAGGGAAGAGAGAAGAGAGAAGAAGACTTGCTCGTCGCTGCTTTATGCTTTCTCCTGGAGATGCGAGATGGAAGGAAAATTTACATAGTATACTTTCGACGATTAACTCGATTTAAATGTAAATTTCTAATGCGCATTGTCATTAAAGGTTTAAAAGGATCAACAGTTTATGGTATCGGCTTCGAGAAGTTTGCGTTATGATATACAGAAAAATCTGACGTTACTTTTTTTTTGTCAATTAAAGTGCACGCTTAGAATAACAACGTTGAAATTCTCACCGTACAATCGCTAAGAAGTTAGTATCGATAATTGAATTATTCACAAATCGCCGAACCGTTCGAAAAGAGACCGGCAAGCATATCGTTCAACTTAATTTAATTTGGCACGCGTTCAGAAATTCGCAGATACGCTTTGTCGGCGCTTTGCGGCGTGATCGATTAGATCGTCACGCGAGAGAATTCGGATTGGCCGTTGAATTCTTCAGCTCGCTCGCTGCCCGAACACGTTCTGCCTGTCGAGTCGCAATGCACGATCGCGCAAAAGAGATTTAATTAATACAATTGACCCGAGAGCGGTCGCTCTCTTGCCGGTCGCCTTGCAATTTCAATTTCTCTTTCGGAATGCGCACTACCGAGCGTGAAGTCGACGAAGCCGGCTGTTATCGTCGTCCTCGTCCTTGACGCCTGGATTAAACGGATTTTCCAAATTCCGTAACTCGCGACGGACTCGTAAATTGTCCTTTGACACGCGCTTCTGCGACAGACAACTTCTTTCGTTTCGTCACCCGTTGGGTCCTGCCTTGGCTACATAATCCTCAAGTATTGCATCCGACCGCTAATAATGTCGCGTCTCTCGTTGCCTAAACTAATTGAATACGCGGGCGTGTCCGTCTGAGAAAAATTCTTTCATAAGTACAATTAATAATTTCCATGGTAAACCTTCGGAAAACCCACGCATATGAAATAAGGGATAACAACACTCAATTCCTATGTATTTTTGTGTTCTGAACATGAATATGTAACTTAGACATGGCGGTCGGAACAAGAAACCCATGAAAACCATGAAAAACCCATAAAAATTATGGTTTTTAACATTTATCCCACCAAATATCAAAAATGTTGAAAAATGTTTTAAATAAAAGTTGTAGATCTCTTCGAAATATGCATTTTATGTCCTATTCATTTTTACTGTACGAGTGATAGTTTTCGAGAAAAAGGATGGACTTCTATCTGTCCTCCAAATCTAAACATGTATTATTTTGCAGTACATGTACGCAAAAGGATCAGAAAATCGCAAAAAGGCCAGCAAAAATCAACGTTAGCTGTATATTTTTGCTACAGTGTGTTATATCTTAACGAAGTGGAGCCCCCCCGAAGGGGGGCGGAACATACTGTCTCCACGCATGTACTTCCGCCGTTGTACTGTTCCACATGGGTTTGCAACTTTCCACGTGAAGCGAGATCCACTCCACACCTCTGACATAGGGTGGGTAGGGTTATTTTTAACGAGGTGAAGCTCCCCCGAAGGGGGGGGGGCGGAACATACTGTCTCCACGCATATATTTTTCTACCCGCATATAAGTCACTCCCCTCCACCAAATGTAGATGGAAAAATGTATGCGTGAAGACAGTATGTTCCGCCCCCCCCCTTCGGGGGGGCTCCACTTTCTTAAGATATAACCTGACCCAAACTATGTACGAAGTGTGGAGTGGATCTCGCTTCATGTGAAAAGTCGCAAATCCATAT